>NW_018164466.1:1047759-1049447 GCF_001263595.1 Phalaenopsis equestris
CGCACAAGCTTCGCAATTCGGAGGTTCGATCCGTCCGATCGCCGCAATTCGCATGGCATGTATTGTTACTTGTCGAATTCTCAATTAAACTTTTTGGGACGATCGATCGCGGGTCAAAATTTTGTAAAATTTGAATTTCGACGCGTTTTTGACCCGATTGTCGACGTCGTCCGAGCAACCCCGGATGACGAAATGGACTGCGCCAACGCGTCTTTTGGAGACTTTTACGCACATTTTAGGAATGATTTGATCATTGTTTTTGAAAGAATTTAAATGTCTTTAGGCCGATTTACTTGCGGTTTTTACCTCTTTGCTTTGTTGATTTCTTTTTAGAAGTGGGTCGGTCTCCTTCTACGTTAATTTGTTTTTGTTATATGTTTAAGTCAAAAATGAGAATTTTTATTTAATTATTTGGAAAACACTTAAAAAACATTTGAGGATTAGTTGGAAACACTTCATTGAAAGCAAAACACCTTAAATCACTACAAGTTCAAGTTAGAAGCACAGACTTTCTAGACTAGGAGCACACCCTAGATTAGAGTTCATCAACGTAATTTTCAAATGAATAATGAAACTATGCATTTGACCTTAATTTATAAGTTAGTTAAAATGATAGAAATAAAGGTACACCAAGATGTGGTTCATAACTTCCTTTTAATTAAATCAAATAGTGAAATTCCCGTCATGACTTAACCTACAGTAAAACCCAATGCTCCAAAGCTTTGAGCTTGAGCCTTACACTTAAATCCTTCTGACAATTGGGGACATTCTCAATATCACATATAAGTCACATACTTCTGGTTCTTCATACGTGACATCGTGTTTTGTTACTTTTTTTTATATATACCGGACTTTCCAGCAATTTGTTTAAGTTTCTTGCAATTTGTTGTTCTTTTTATTGCATTATTTACTTTAATGCACTTGCTAAACTCTTTGGGTAAGAACAGTAGGACATATGCTAGGATGTACACCAGACCCTTGAGGCCCAACAATAATTATACTTGCAAATGCAAAACATAAACTAAACTTGGAGTCGCTACAGTTTGGAGCTTGGAGCGAGTCTTCATGGGCAGCAAAACCGAGAGGCAGCAGGTGGAGGATGACAATCTACAACAGCATATCTTTCCCTAGTTTAAATAATAAATCATAGGACTCTGAGGTTGTATGTCTAGCGCGACATAAATCCTCATTTTATCTTTTAGGCATTTGCACACCCAGATTGTGCAACTTAAGCTCTAACTCGCTTTAGATTATGAGGTTGTCGTCCGGTATGACGTAAACCCTCATATCTTCTAGGCAATTTGTGTGACCCTGTCACGCAAATATAAGCCCTAATTAAATAAAAATGGCAGGATAAAATACTTTAACATTTTCTTCCTAAAATTGGAGCCAAACCATAGGATAGACTGGGAACCTACTGAGGTTCGTCTCAGGATCTGTGGCTTCCCCTAGTTTCTCTTCATTTGGATTCCTTAACAATGTTCCAGATTTGAGTTTTTCCCCCTTCACACCTCTTTGTCCGATTTCGTTGTAAAGTCTTACCCTTTTGATCTCTTTGAAGACATTATTCTCTGATTTTTATCGAGAGTTTTCTTAGGTGACTTTGGTCATTTAAGGTGTAATTAACTATAGAGGTTTGCCCTTATAGGAAGATTTTCCGAACTCAGCTTAAAATAAACCCTATTTAA
>NW_018164466.1:1049660-1076931 GCF_001263595.1 Phalaenopsis equestris
ATATATATATATATACGTAAATTAAAAAGTCCTTCCGAAGCGGGTGACGGGATTTCGATTCCGGCTGCCGACAGCTTCTGACGGGCGACCCCCCAAACAATCTTCCTTTCTCCTTTTTTGTGCAGACAGGGGGCTATTGAAAATTGTTATATTCGGAGAGTCCCACCATTATCGATAGTTAAAATAACATTCGAAGCAAGGTGACGACCTATGATATGACAAGACATGGAAATAGTTGATGCCTATACATTTACAAATGACATTGTTATGCTATGATGACACTGCTACGATGACATTGTTATGATTACATTACTATGAACATGCTTATCACTATACAAGTTTTATACTGCAATCATAATTTTCTACATTATCCATTCTTTGTGTGTTTTATATAATTCTAGCATGTTGTGACTTGTGTGCGGACATGTATAGTTTCCTATGAGCATGCACGTTGTCTCTTTTTCTTGCATAAAATCTTATTTCAGCCTTGATTATTTCGTTGAAAGAGTTGTTCACCCTACGTTGTTTACTTACAGGAAAGGTTAATGAGCGTCGGGGCAAGTAGCCAGGTGTGACTTGTATATCTATTGCATTTATAATTATGGGTGCTTATATAGTCTTTTGGTTACGTATTTTATTTATATTAGATTTAACAACTCTGTATAGTTTACATGTTTCAATGATATAATTTTCCACACTTCTGTGTATGAATATGAACAAATTCTAAAACGCAATATATCAAGTATGTTTGTGGTGACTTAGACTAATTCAGCACCTGTTAGGTCTTGATTCTGCAAGCAGAACGAGCGTTGGTAACAATCTAGTTTGATAGAATTGTCTGCATCTGCCGCAACTCAGCCAACCCTTAAAGGGGAGCCAGTTAGGGTGTTACACTTATACCTAAGAAGGATGATAGTTGCAAGATGTGTGTTGCAACCGAACAATTAATAAGATCACCATCAAGCATCAATTTCTTACACCTATGTCAAATGATGTGTTTGATATACTTATTGTAGCAACAATTCTCTTTAAGATTGATTGATATAAGGAATGACTACTATTAAGGGAGAATGAGAAGGTGGTGAATGGAAGATTGCCTTTAAGATGAAAAATGGTATGTATAACTAATGCATCAACTACTAATCAATAACCACGTTTTAGCCTTTTGCATGAAAATATTTTATTTCTTGCCTTCATACATTCTGATTTATGGTGTAACTGGAAAAGAAAATAATACAACTTAAGAAAGCCATTGAACGGTTACAATCTAAAAAAAAGGTTTTTAAATTTGAAAAAAGAAAGCTTTTATTTTGTTATACCATCTATCACACTTTAGGGATTTATAATAACTAATGATGGATTACCTGTTGATCTCAAAAAAGTGGAATAACAAAGGACTAACCAATATCTATTAACATTCATGATATTCAAAGTTTCCATGTGCAAGCTCGGTATGATTCATTAAGAGCTTTAGTATTGTCATGGTGCTAATACAAATTACCTTAAGAAGGTAGAATTTAAATGAACAGAACTTACTGACTATGCTTTCAATGGTATTAAAGACAAATATACAAATGCACTTGTGTTTAGATTACTTGATCTTTTTTTTTTTAAGATTTTTTGTGGTGCATTTGCGTATGAATTGGAGGAGCTATAGGTCGACAAAGAAATCCAACTGTTTATCTCGAAGAAATGTTGAATGAGGCGAAACAAAAAGGTATGCTATTTATGATAGGGACTACTATTTTTGAATAATCACTTTGATATTAGAGACACTAGTTGTTGCCAAAGGAATTTATCTTATATCATAATCATTAGGAATTAAAAAACTTGAATTCTCAAATGAAATTAAGCCAAAAATGTGCTAAATAGGTTAAATTAAGTACCTACATGAATACAAATTTGAGTTAAAACATAGTGATCGAACTAAAAATAAGCATGTAGTTGATGCATTAAATAGAGTTATTTTTATCTTATTGACTGGAAAAGTAAAGTGGCCAACTTTGATAGCATTACAAAAGGAAATGCAAATTGCAAGAATTTCAATAAGATATATCTTAACGAGCAACCGACTTTATGCTGAAGAACATTTCATAGTTAAGAATGACTCTCTTTTGGGGGATTTCAATGTTACATTCTAGGCCATCTTTAAGAAATTATCTAATCATAGACTAACATGGTATTGTGCAAAACAGTTTGGTTGATAAAATTGTAGCAATCTACGATGGGTATAATTGGTCTAACTTAATAAGAAATGTTGTAAGCATAGTTTCAAAATGTGGACCTTGCAATACAGCTAAAGGAAAGAAGCATAATACTAGGCTTTATACACTGTTGCCTAGTCCACATAAACCTTAAGGGAGCATTAGTATAGAGAAGAAAGGTTATCATGAATTTAACTATATTTTATAGAAGTTGACACTTACAAAAAATTAGACCGTTTCATTTTACATTTTAAATATTGTAGATACATCTCGTAGCACATATTGTATTTTAATAAAGTGATTAAATCGTATGAATTATTTAAAATCATTATAAAAAAATTGAGAAGAAAATTTTATGAGCTATTTTTGGAAATAATTCTTTAACATAATAGTGAACCAAACCAAAATTTTTAATTGCTTTTCATAAACAAATCAATGGAGAAATTGTAATAATTAATAGTTCATGTGATGATGTTGTGTTAAAAATTGATACAGCATAAGACTGAGTTTACATACAATTTATTTACTGATAGGTATATTGGTATGAGTTCATATAAAATTGTCAGAGTATCAACCTAAAAAACCTATAGATCTATTTGAACATCTTATTGAAACCTGAACTAAAAAATTTACACAACATTTGAATAACATATGCATAATTTGCATAAAGATGCTCGCAAAAAAATAACTACTATATAAGAAAATTATAAATTTATTGCAAATGTGAATAGGAGAGAAAAAATTTAGGCCATATGATAAATAGGTGTGTAAACGAGCCGAACACGAGGGGGCATGGGCTCAGCTCGTGTCCGGCTTGGACACGAGCTGAGCCCCACGAGGGGGCATGGGCTCAGCTCGTGTCCGGCTTGTTAAAAAATATTGTTATTCGTTTTCGACTCGTTTATATTTCGAACAAAAAACCATTTTGACAACCCTAGTCAGGCATGCCACCATTAGAGATGTAAATGAGCCGAGCTTGAGTGAGTCCAGACTCGGCTTGTTAAAAAATATCATTGTTCGTATTCGGCTCGTTTATATATCGAGCTTAAAAAATTTGTTTGTGTTTGGCCCGCTTGCTTATTGAGCCGAACACGAGGTATTCACGAACATTGAGCTATTTTGACAATTTTAATCACACAACAGTAGGATGTTAAGGGTAAGGTGAGATTTAAATCTTGTTGTTTTTATTAAAATATTCATTTAAACAGAATTTAATATATTTTTATTCTATTTTTAATTAGTAATTTAAATTTATTATAAATCTTTATAGCATTATAGCCAATTAAATTATTTAAAAATACTCATTATATATATATATATATATATATAAATATTTCAAGCCAACACGAGCAAAATACGAACGAATAACCGTTTTGACAGCCCTAATGATAACATACCACAACAACAAGCTTTTATCCCACTAAGTGGGGTCGGTTACATGAATCAGTTTTCACTATTGTACTTATTGAGTGTCATATTTTCATTTAATTATAATAAATTAAGATCATTTTTTTAAACAACATCACCATCTTTTTAGTTCTACCTATATTTTTCTTAAAATAAATCAAATCTAAAATATCTACTCTCTTAATTAGATCTTCAAATGATCGACGTTTAACGTGAGCAGAACATCCAAGACGACTCTCTCTAATTTTGTGTGCCATTGGAGTCACTCCAGCCCTTTCAGGAATATATTTGTTTCGCATTTTGTCTCTAAATGGACAGACACTCAATCCACCTGAACATTCCCATCTCCGAACAAAACTTAATTTTATGCTTCTCTTTTATAGGCCAACATTTTTCAGTATAAATTATTGCTGCTCTCATCACCATCTTAAAAAAAATTTCTTTTAAGTCTAAGCAATAATTTTCTATCACACAATAGTCTGATGCATTCCTCCACTTCAAACCAACTTGAATTCTACTAATAAATTCTCATCTATATCATCATCACTTTGAACAATAGACCTGAGATATCTAGCACATTCACTCATTTTAATGACTTGATCACTCATTACAACCCCGCCACCAGATGTACTACTACAAAAATTATATTCTATTATTCAGTTTTAGATCTACTAAAATAAAAGTCATTAGACTCTAAACTAAACCTCCATAATTCAAATTTTTTCAGAACTCTATCTAGCCTTACCCATAAGAAGAATATTATCAGTGAAAAGTATACACCAAGATACATCATCCTATAAACGTCCAATAAAATCACCTATAACTAAAGCAAAAAGATATAGACTTAAATTTGATTCATGTTGTAATCCAACTGAAATAGGAAAATTCTTTGTCAACCATCTATGTGTCAAACACAAGTAATAGTTCTAATATACATATCTTTAATGATTTGAATATAAGTAATATCAACCAAAGTACTTCTCTCGAAACCTTTTCATAAACTTTTTCAGCAAAAATAATATGTAGATAATCTTTGCTTTCTCTATACTTTTCCGTCGAATCTCTCGGTAAATGCATAGTTACTGTAATATACTTGCCCAACATGAATCCAAATTACTTTTGCAAAATTTTTGTATCACGTCGTAACCTATGTTCAACTGCTTTCTACCATAATTTTAATTTATGACACATTAACTTAATTCTTCTATAATTTGCACACTCACGTGCATCTCCTTTATTCTTGAAAAAAAAACCATTAGATTATTTCTCCACTCATCATACATCTTTTTAGTTTTTAAAACAATACTAAAAAGTTTAGTAAGTTAAGACATTCTCAAATCTCTTAGACATTATTACATTTCTATAAAAATACCATCAATCCTATTATTTTTTTACACTTAATTTTCTTTAAAGTGAATATGTTGATCTTCCATTTTACTAATGGGACAGTAGAAATAAAAAATATTGTTATTATTTATAATATTAAGATCATTAAAGTCAATCATATTTTTACAATCTCACTAAAATATTTATCAAGATATCTCACGCACCTATGTTGAATATTTTCATCTAAAAAAATTATTTTTCAATTTTTATCCTTAATACATTTTATTTGAAACTAAATTTTTACTTTTTTATATCTTTGTTTGGTTATTTTATACATATATATTTCACAATTTTTAGCATCTAATATATGATAAAGATCATTATTAAAGAATTTTTAATATCAAAAGTTATTCTTTCATACTTCCTACCAGTTACCTTATATTTTTTTAATTCTCCATGCTTTTATATCAAAACTAATTTTTATAACAAAATTTTTATTTTTTATCTTTTCTTACACATTATTATTTCACCACAAATTATTTTTCATTCATGAGATTTTTCTTTTGATTCTCCAAACTTATTTTTTGCAACTTACTCAATAGTATTCGTTACTTTATTCCTACTAATATTTTTTTATGAACATCTCAAACCTTAAGATTTTGAAATTTACTCATAAAAAAAATTTTATTTATGCATTTTAAGTGTCCACATCTAATTCTATGACAATATTTTGTTATATGCTTCATCTTTCAACCCTTCATTGTAAAATCCAAAATCAAGAGTTGATATTAAATACTTAATTTTTTTATTCGAAATGACCTTACAATCTTTACAATTTCAACAATCTATTTTTCATAAAAAAAAATCAATTTATGTTTTATTAGATTCATTCTTATAAGTGACAATATGTTCATCTATTTTCTTAAATAAACTATTAGCAATAACAAAATTATAAGCCAAATCAAATCTAATATGACTCTATTTTCTTTATTAATCGCTCTAAAGTCATATTCATCTTGAATACTTCTAAAATTTTCTACCACTCTACTAACATGTTCATTTAGATCTCCAATAAAAGTTATTTCTTTAAGAGATATATTTTATATTAAATCTTCAAAATCATTCTAAATTTTTTCTTTTAAACATATTTAAACCTATGATAATATTTTGTTGTATGTTTCATCTTTCAACCCTTCATTGTAAAATCCAAAATCAACACTTGATATTAAATACTTCATTTTTTTACTCGAAATGTCCTTACAATCTTTACAATTTCAACAATCTATTTTTTCATAAAAAAAAAATTAATTTATGTTTTATTACATTAATTCTTATAAGTGATAATATGTTCATATATTTTCTTAAATAAACTATTAACAATAATAAAATTATAAGCTAAAGTAAAATCTAATATGACCCTATTTTCTTTATTAATCACTCTAAAATAATATTCATCTTGAATACTTCTAAAATTTTCTACCACTCTACTAGCAATAAAATTTATTTCTTTAAGAGATATATTTTATATAAATTCTTCTAGATCATTCTAAAATTTTTCTTTTAAACATATTTAAACCAACTTATGGAGCATAAACATTTATAATATTAAGAATCTTAGTATCAACAACAATCCTCAGAACTATAATTTTATCCCCAATTCTATTATTTTTTACAATCTAGTCATTCAAACTCTTATTTATAATTACACACATATCATTTATAGTACGACTCTTACCTGAATATAAAAGTTTAGAACATAAACTATTAATCTCCTTAGTCTTTTCTCTATCTTATTTAGTTTCTTGAATATATAAGACATTTACCATGAGGTAAAGTAATAGTATCTAAATCTTAGACATTTATTATAGGGTCTTTAAATAATTAATCATAAGAAAGGTGAGATCATAAAAAAACTTCTAATGCAAAAGAGATTAATGCATAAAAGCTATAAATCTTAGGAAGCATGAGTAATAGCCAGAGTTCAACGTGTTTTATTTGACTTATTTCATGAAACTATTACCAATAATTGCATTCCAATTTCTCTTTCCATCACCTCACAAATTCACATCTAGCATCTCATCTGACAAATCTACTCAATTTGTTCTTTAAGCTATTACAATAAATGAAATATGTCTGCTACTAATGGTGGGTATGAGTTACAAGGCAGCTTACAAATTGGCATGCAACCCCACTTAAAATTGCATAACCTTGCAAAAAGCATAACAATGACGCTCATACTTACATTTGGTGAAAATTCATCACCAGAGCTAAAATTTTTTGAGCAAGGATATTCAGTGAAAATGTTATACTAATTAGAAGCACAAAAAGTTAACATTAACATGAGCATTGCGAGTTTTTGTTGTATTCTATTTCTTTCATGGTTTACTTTGATAAAAAGCCTACTTATCATGGTGAGCCTATTAAGGATGATCTATATCTCGAATGTTATGATCACATCTTCATGTTCAGTTTATTGTGGCAAGTAATTCGATTTACCCCTTAGATTGTCGAGCTCAATGCTTTCCAATCTCCATATTTTATCGAAAGTCTAGTTCTATGCTTAACATGAATTTTTTATTTCTGCTTTGTTCATGTGCATGATGGTTTCAATTGTGGTTAGGCACTACAACAAAAGGCATGGGTTTATCCATAGAAGTTTCTTGTGTTTCATTGGTGGTTACTTCTTCCCTTATGCGACCTTACTCCAAGATTGTAGTGCAACTCAAATTTTCTCATAAGTTGGTGTCTTGCCTTTTAAGACTATTGAAATTGTGGTTCTATTCAGTCGTTTTCATATGGGGGTTTTCTTACTTGGTACTATAATAGACTTGCTTCCTTTCTCAGAAATGTACAATAGCAAGGAAAATTGTAACGTGCAGGTGTTGAAATGAGAAGTTAAAGATATAATTTTACTACTTTTGGTAAAAGTTAAGATTGGAAAGACATTCTTGATAGAATTCAAGTGTGTTAAATTTAAACTCGTATTATTAGACAAAATCTAGATGAATTTTACGGAATTATTTATTGAGTCATTTGTCATAATATAACCTCTAAGGCATGCAAAGAACATTGAACAGAGTTAAAAAAAGTTTATTTTTCTAGAAATTCTTGTGTGTGCCAATAAATGTCGATAGTTCAAGTGCTCTGTATGTTTTAATAACACCTTCTGGGACATGACTATCCTTACAATAGTTTGAAACCTGGAAATTCAAATAAGAGACTTTTATCTTTCACTATTGATTCTACAGTGATTAAGACATCATATGATTGAGATGTTGTCAATTTTGATACGTACTGGTTTCCACTTTTTTGGTTTGAATTTCATTAGCTATAAACTGTTATTGGTTCTCAGATTTCATGTGAAATTTTAATTTTTGATGACTTCTATGTTATCATCTGGACAAAATGAAATGAGACTAATTTTCCATCAAAAGAGAGAATTCAGTTTAAATTGTAAAATCTACGAATTGCTAGATTTTAAGATGTCCTGCATCACCGAGTGCTGCATGAAGCACATGGCTTTGTACAACATACAACATCAAATAGACTTAAACACCACATCAGATCTTGGAACCAAAATATTCCATTGGAAAATTAGATCTTCAGCTAATATTAATTAATCATATTATAAATGATTTTAAACAAGTATAGACAAATAGCTTTACAGCTTTCATCTACTTCATATTAATCAAATGCAAACTAGCCACGAACCTTCAAAACTAATATTATGCCTTCAACAGTTATTATTGCTTTATTCAACCTACTCAACAGCATTAACAGGCTGCATTTTGATAATAACGACCAAAACGTAAAATGCAGGCATAAAACCTGGTGTTAACGTTCTAAAAAATTATTAGTTACTTATTGTGAGTGAATCATTTCAAATTTTCAAGCATAGATGATGAACAATAGATGATGTATATCAGCATATGCACATCCCTAAAATAAATCCAGCTTGCAGCAGAAACTAGCCAGTTACCTCAAAATAATCAGCATGTATGAGGTCTGTTGATATTTTTCTGAACCGTAAAGCTAAAGCTCCAGTCAGATATTTTGATGTTGAATACAATGTGGATTGAAGAAAACAGAGGATGATGTTTTCTATAATTAGCCGCATAAATAATGGCACGCGTCTCAGAAAAACAGCTCGAAACAAGAAACCTTGGACTTTAGCAAGTCTGTTACTCAAGGCAGTTCTCAACACCTACAAAGATGCAAAACTGAAATTAAGATTTATCCTATGTAATGTTTCAATGAAAATAAGAATGAGACCATAGATGTATAACACTTAATGATGCATCTATTATTTCACAGAAGTTAAATCAGATTTTAAGAAACAGCATTAAAAACACACCACCAACGGCACAATATAAATAAATATATTTTACTCTACAGATAACACCTACCAAAAGAATCAGAAAGTTAATATTATCAGTAATTAATTGTCTCCAACGGCACAATATAAAATATTTTTTATGAATAAAATTCAAGATTTTAAAATTTTGGATATTCATGAAGAAGCAAATGTTATGTGGGATAAAGTAACAAACACTATTAAACAAGTAGCAAAAGATGTGTTTGGAGAATCAAAAGAAAAAGATTTTATAAATAAAAATAGTTGGTGGTGGAATAATAATTTGCAAGAAAAGATAAAATATAAGAAGTTATGTTATAAAAATTAATGATTTAAATACCATTAATAATAATAAAACATTTTATTTTTATTATCACATCAGTAAAAAAATTGAGGAGGCTTTAAAGAAAACCAAATGATGAAAAATTTGTAGGCTTTGATGATATCCTCAATGAAGTGTAGAAATAATTAGGAGATTTAAGTGGAGGAAGAGTACCTAGGTCCCTATATTCAAGAATAAAGGGGATGGCATAAGTGTGTGAAAATTGTAGAGGAGTTATGTGTCATATTTTAAAATTTTGGGAGAGTGTACTTGATCATAGGTTAAGATGAGATACAAAAAATTCTCGTAATCAGTTTGGATTTATGTCTGACAAGTCTACTAGGGAAGCTATACATTTATTGAGAGGTTTAATGGAGAAGCACAAAGTAAGTAAGAATGATTTACATGTATTTTTTTATTGAATTAGAAAAAGCTTACATAGGGTTCCTAGAGAAGTTCTTCCTTCGAAGACTTTTAGGGTTTGTTTGAGGTTGTTGCAGCTTATTGAATAATCTGCTGATAAGCTGATTAAAAATAATTTGCTAATAAGTTAGGTGTGATGACTATTACAAATTATTATTTTTTTGAAAAAACTAGACTGGAGCCAGAAAACTGTCACCGCACCTAGATAGGTGCAGCGTGAAAACGCTGTTTTCAGCGTTTTGAAAACGCATAAGCTGTCAAAACACAGTTTACCCAAACAAATCAGGTGTGTTCTCAAAACGTCACCAAACCAAATAAGCTGCTCAAACAGACCCTTAGAAAAGAAAGATATTGATATGATTTATGTTGATGTCATTCAATATATGTATACTAGAGTTGGTACTTGTATTCAAACTGAAGGAGGATTGACAAAATATTTTTGTGATAGGACCTTGTTTCATTTAATTTTACAAGAGGGCAATACGAGCATTACAAAGTCGGATTCAGCATGCCTTATAGTTATTATTTACATAAAATGATTCTTTAAGCATTAAGCAGTAATGTTTTAATTATTCTGTGAACGTATTGAGGGGAAAGTAATTAATACTAAGTGAAGCAATTGCAACCTGCAAACAGATTCCCGTTCATTTCTTCCTCTCTCTATTTAATTGCTAATTAAGTGAAACCGTTTTAATTTACCAGACTGATATATCTCTTTTTTTTACATCTTGCTTATAGATTATTAAGTAGCATATCTTATGCCGTGCAATCGAATGTTGTACAATTGATATTGTATGAGATATTTAGGTTTGGATATCATTGTTGAGCCGTTTATGTGTGTAATTATAATTAGTCATTTGTTTTGTGTTGTCTTCCTTTATATTGTTTAGTTAATCCTTATGAGTAAATTGGGCATTTATTTTATAAAAATTATGCCAAGATAAAATTGTAGTGCAAGCATAACATGGACTTACGTTGTAAATAACGAATACATGATGGTAAGATAAAATTCAAATCATTAAAGTATTTGTGTAGTCATTATTAAAAATGAGGAGGCAGATAAAAAAAAATTGTGTTGCATTTTTTTAAGCAAAATATTATAACAAATTTATGAAAGGAATGCAACAAAACCAATTATAAAGGGTAGCTAGAAGGAAAAATTTAAAGCAAAATACAAAATATATGATAACATGAGAGCAAAGAAGAGAGTATCCATTTGAAGGTAATTAGCTACTCCATAAAATTTTCATTAGAACTAAATGATAGAACTAAATGAGGAATATGACACTAAATAGACGCAATGGAGAAAAAGGATTCATGTAGCTGACCCCACGTAGTGGGATTAAGGCTTTGTTGTTGTTGTTGTTGTTGTTGTAATTGTCTCCTGACAAGAAAACCCGGAAGTTAATATTACAGCGGCAAGTTGCTAATAGAGCTTCAACGAAAGCCGAAAGCCTGCCTAAAAAAAGGGAATAAATTCCTTGCATAAGCTCCACTAATCCTTATCCAAAACATCGCACAAATATATTCTAAAAGCAGCGATGCATGAATCCAAATATTTAACACATAAATTCTTTTATGCAAGCACTATTTTAGTCCTTACAGAAAACTTTGTAAATAAACGAACAATAATTGAAATAAAAATACAAATACGGACAATTAACTGCGACTGGTTTATCTCAAACAATAAACTGACCAGGGCCATTTGTAAGATATAAATCTAACAGAAATAAAAAAACATAAATAAATAAATCCAATTTAAAAAAATAAACAAATCAAACAAAGGCTAGAGAATCAACAAACAAAACCATGATAGTATAAGAAATTAGAAATCTCTAAAAATAGTAGCCCACGGTAAGACCCCTTAAAACCAAAGAAAATGAGGCAATGACAGAAAAAGATGTGGCTTACTGCAGTGATCACCATCCCCACAAGGGTCCTTAAACCTGTAGGGCCAATTTTCGAGAGCAAAACTGCAGTTAAAACATGTAGAGATTTATGGCCGCTCCCTTTTTTTCTCAATACTTTAGTTGTCTCGTCATCTACACCATTTTGGGTCAAGTGCCGAGTAACATCTATGGAGCTCTCAGATCTGTCTCGTTTGATTTTATTGATTCGTGACTGCATATAAAAAGCAGTTCCACCAGTCACCATGGCACCTGCGACTAGAGCAAGAGTCCTCCTATGGATAACACCATGCACAGGCAATTATTAGTGCTTAAGGAATTCAGAAACGTAAAAAAAATAAAAGAACAGAATTTAAAAAAAAATATTACATACATACCACAATTCCTATGTATTTACATTTGTAACACCTAAAGTTTGATATTTACACACTTTTGTGTCATAAACATATGCATGAAAAGGTATTTCACTTTTAAAAAGTTAGTAATAGCAGTATTCTTTATGCAACATTAAAGATGTAAGTGTTATGCATGTAAATATGACAGTTTTGGTGTTAGAGATATAAATAGATAAAATTGTGTGAAATGTATGTAAATGCCCCCAAAAAAAATCAGTATAATTTCAACAGAAACAGCTAACAAATTGTCAGGTGTCAATAAAAACTACACAGAAAAAACTCAAATGTTTTTACGTGAATACAAAAGAATGCAAATGCATCAAAATTCAAACAGATTCTGTCCATGCAAACGTCTAAAGTAACTTTACAAACAAGCATAACAAGTTCCTATGGTTAAATGATTGAAAACTAGCTAGACAAATGGAGGAGCAGAAAACTGGAAAGCGTGGAATGTGGACAATAATTTCATCATGAATCAACAAATTACAAAACGAAGTGGGTTGTAGATTTATTGCCAAAAAGAATAATGAAGAGCTTGAAAAATTCTGACTTTCTAAAGGCAGGCACAATAAATAACCCTCAGACATTCACATAAATCATCAAATATGATGATCAATGCAAGCTATTTCAACGTTTCTAAACATGACTAAATGGTACATAGTATATTATTGACCCGTCAAACTTTTTATTTATTCCATAAGAGAAATATCTTTGTTCTAGTATAAAATGAATAATATTAATATTAATAAGGCTTCCTTGACCACTTCTCATAATAATGTTCCCAATCATGAAATTTATTCATTGCTAGTTTTATATCAAAGAAAAGGCAATCACCACAAGAATAGAATGCCCAATACGGCTATTTTTTTATTTTTTATTTTTTATTTTAACAACACCACAGCCATCCAAGTGATTAATTATGGGATAAGGAAAATCTATGTTCAATGGAAGCATTTAAGTAGGGAGAGCAGAAACTTTGAAAATATTCATAAATTCAATTTTGTAGTCTTCCACAAACGAGAAGTTCATGAAAGTATTGGAAATAAATCAAGTTGTTGAGGAGTTCAAAAATAAAATGCATCATACCATTTTAAGTAAGGAAAAAATGAAAAGAAAATAATCTTTTAAAATCTAAATATTTTAAAGTAATGCAAAATGACTCGTATAACTGAACACTCGTGCATCAAAAAGATAGATTAAAAAACACCATTTAGTATAAACAAAGCAAAATCTAAATAAAAAAGTGATTTTGCCAGACTTTCATGCTATAGGACACTGCAAACAAATTTTGGTATATCAATAGAATAAATAAGATTTAAGAAAATAAAATGCTAAAAACTCATCAAAAGATTTAAGAGGCTTATACAAAGTTATTGTGCTTTAGAATAACAGTTTAATTTGATATACCAGAGCCTAGAGTGGCAAGCAGATAGATGGCTTCTTTGGAGGTAGCAGACACTGCATGTTTCATAGCAAACTTAAATTTCACTAATCTTTCTTTCAAACAAGAAAGTTTCCATGTTTTTAATGTCATTACTCTAATCTAATCATCAACCACTACATTTCTACAAGCAATTAAACATAGGGCATGTGCAAGAATAAAATATCATTGGCCTTCCAAATAAAAAAAAAAAATTTAGGCCACAGAAAGAACTCGGTAGTTCAGGTAGCTAAGACAATCTAATACAAAGAGTATGCAAAAGAGCATACTGAAGGTAGATATGACAATAAACAGCAAAATTCATTTGCATACCTCCTGGAAGTAAGAATACTTCGTCCATGTTCAGTTAGCTGCATTAACTGCCCAGAGAACATCTTTTAAAATATTTCTCAGAAGAAAACATGCAATCAATAATGCATGGACCTCTATCAGCTAACTGCAAAACGAATGGAAGTAACAGCTGACATAACAAACCAAAACTCTGGGCCTGTAAATGCACCAAATTGGAGAGATCAAAGCAGAGAGTAAGCAGTTTAATTCTTTTCAAGCGCCCTCACCTGAAAGTTGCAAAAGATTAAAGATCCATGTTTGAGCTAAGAATAGAAAAATAACCAAAATTAATGCGACTAAAAGGAGATCATTAACAGGAAAAGGCAAAAACTTCTCGAGGCAGAGATAATTCAAAAATAATTATAATAATGATAATCTTACCCTTAAACAATAGAAAATTGACTACCAAAATCAGGGTAAAATTCAATGCAAACAATGGAGCATCATATACATATGCTGCATGAAAATTGAAATGTTACTATATTAAAAACATGAATCAAACAGATTAAACAGCGCGAATGAAATAAAGCCTATAAGACAGGTTATAAGCTAAAATGTAAACAAGAACATTGGCTTCCAGTGTAGTGAACTTTCAGGTCATATGCAAAAAATAAGAGCCGCTAATGGCCCTTCTTCCACAAGTAATGTTTTTGTACCACACAGGTCAGGCTAAAATGGAGTTATTCATAAAATCAAACCAAAGAAGTAAAAATTGAAATCATTTCACAAATTTGGTGACACTGGTGTAATACAAAGGCGTTCATTCAACCAAAACATAACAAAAAGTCAAAATTCATCAACAATAGCATAATTTGTAGCTGTAATATTTAAGGATTCAAAGCTTCAAGTTTACATACTGAAACATTAGTTAAACTAACATAATCAAATCAAAGCATATTACCTACAAATATGGAACAAACCAAAGAGAAATCTACAAACATATAACATGATCTCAAGAGGCATGCTTGGAACAAATCAACTTTCAGTTTCACTGCAGGAGATTATGCTTAAATATTGTGAAAGAAAATAAGCGAGTGGTAGATTACTGCAGCGGGCTAAAAAAATTTGATATAATCCAGAATATCATCAAATAGAATCAGTTCTTGCGTTCAATTTATTGTATGCTCAAAAAAAATAAAAAATAAAATTAAAAAAAAACAAAGTCACTATGAAAACATGGAATTCACCATCATAACAACATAAAAGCAGTCACCCATAATCTGGAAATAAGATAACGCACATTAATTTCAAGTTTCCTCAATTACAATCAAGTTCCCAACCTGCGTCTCGTTCGATCAACCTAGGCCTCCTTAAACCGCACTTTAATCGAGAAAATTAAAATACAGGGAATCATTCATCCTCTGGTCCACGTATAGCTCAAAGTACAACATCTACCAACCAATGAAACATATACCACCCCGTTGCGGCTAACAGCAGTCCTGCCCTAGAAACCAACTCAATCCCAGCCACCCCAGAGAATGCATGAAAACCAGAACGTCCCACTTTCCTCTTCCACGAAATACACAGAAATCAATAGAACAACAGTCGAACGATCTAAGGGGCTATCTGGTAACGAATTTAGAACAGGATTTAACCTGGATTTAAACTAACCTTGCCAGACCGTCAGTTGGGACAAAATAAAGCCGTGGATTTGATAAATCCAAATTTCACGGATTTAGGCCGTAAATCCCGGATTTACTAAATTCCGATGTTCCGCGTAATTAGCAAAACCAGAAACGCGCGCGTCGAGAGAAAGAAAGAAGTGAACTTACCTTCCTCAATGGTTACGGGCAGGAACAGAGCAAAAGGAGGAGAAAGATGGCCAGCTAGCTCAAATCGCGACTGTGTATCACGAGGTTTCGGACAAGAAGGCGGGCACGATCCAGAAGCTGTCGACCCTCGAATACATCGATAGAGCGGAGAGACAGGACCTGAAAACTTGCGAAAATGAGAGGGAGATCAACTTAGTTCTTTTGCGGCCGGCGAACTACAGAGCGGACTGACTTCGGTAGAGCGTCCAGCTTCGCCCCGTTACGGAAGAAAGAGCGGCTGGTAAACTCCAGACCCGAAGCCGGTGAGATGCTCGCGGGTTTCTTTCAGATATACAGTTCCGCTGACGTCACGGTTCTTTGCTGTGAAACTGTGAAAGCAAACACGACGGGCCGGCCGCACTTGATTTAGGGTATGTTTGAGGCAGCTTTTAAGTGCAGCGGTGTTCTCAAAAATGGCGCCGCATATTTGTTATGAATGTTTTCGGTGCTTATCAAAAAACGGCGTCTCTAATTTAGTGGATACGCGATCGCGTGTATAACCCCGCGATCAACGTTCCGAACGTCCTGTCCCCTCTCCGCGCGACATTCTCTGTTTCCTAAGCGCGCAACAATGCCTCTCCTCCCTCTGCACTTCCTAATCGCCCGAGAGTGCTAAAAAATCTCTATCATCTTCTTTCTTCTTCACTCATTTATTCGTTTTCTGATCTTCTCCTCCCCCGCCCTACCCTAGATCGCAATCCTGAAGTTCTGTTCGCCATCCCGATCGCGATCCCTACTTCTATTCGCCATCTTGACTCTCACCTCTGTTCGCCATCCCGATCGCGACATTGCCGACTCTCGCCTCTGTTCGCCATCCCGATCGAGACATTGCCTCTGTTCGCCATCCCGATCGCGACATTGTCGCTCCCTGCTTCCTTCGGCATCCAGGTATGAACATTTATGTCATTTTGGATCTAGTATGAGAACCACAATGCTACTGTTCGCCATCCCGATCGTGACATTGCCGCTCCCTCCTTCCTTCGGCATCCAGGTATGAATATTTTTGTCATTTTGGATCTAGTATGAGAACCACAATGCTAACTTTATTCCATAAGCATTTGAGTTCACAAATTTGTATTTTTCTGAGATAAATTGCATGGTTTACAGTTCCAAGCCTTCCATTGTTATGGTGTTAAAGCTTTGTCATCCATGATGCAAATAATAATTGTCCTACAAGTGATATTTTTATCTTTTTATTTTGTAATTCAAAATGTGTGCTGATTTGTTTTAGGGTTAAAGCTTTTTCCGACAAGGACCGCATTCACTTTTATGCAATAAACTATTAAATTGTGTGATTGTATTCTCTATTTTAATCTTCTTCTTCTGCATATTATTTATGTCCATTTAGATTCATAAAAAATAATGTGTCAATATTTTATTGTGTAGAGTTCTACATTTCTAAGCACGACTCAATGACACCCCTACAACGATAGTTAGGAAACTTAACATATTTTCTTATAGCGATAGGATTAACTCAATGTGAAAAAGTTCTCAATGTGAAATAGTTTATATCACAAATTCTTTCCCAAATATTTTTCTAATATTAAGGCCTTCTTCAATGTTTAAGGCTTTATTGGATTTTTGGATTTTTATGCTCAAGTTATTGGATTTTTTACGTGAAATTGTTGTAGCATTATTGGATTTTTTATGCTCATGTTATTAAATGCATTCTTTTCTTATTTAACCTTTCACTAGTAAGTACTGCAATGAATAAGAACAAAGAAGTTGGATTGTCTATCATGTGGGACAGGTAAACAACAAATATTTTTTGTGATCTCTGTATTAAGGAGGTGGAGTTAGGAAATAGACCTACGATATTTTTTAACAAAGAAGGTTGACAGAATCTTATTGTCAAATTCAAGAAACTAACAGGAAGAGATTATGACAAGATGAAATTTAAGAACAAGTGGGTTCAATTAAAGAAGGATTGAAAATTTTGGAAAGAACTTAAGAGGAGAACTACAGGTTTTGGCTGGGATCCAGTGAAGCGAACCATAAATGCTCCTGAGGATTGGTGGGCTGAGAAACTAGAAGTAGAGACTTGCCTTATACCATTTCCTTATTTCAATTTTGGATATATTGAACTGATTTAACTAATTCAATTTTCTATGTCTTGCAGGTCGTGTCAGCAGCTAAGAAATTCAAAATGAATGGAATTGATCCAACAATGGAAGAGAAGCTGGATGGTATGTTCAGTGGGGTTGTTGCAACGGGAGCACATGCTTTCACCCCATCTGAACTTAACTTCATTGACACAACTGCTCTTCTTGGAACTGATAATATAAGTGGCTCAGGAGAAGTGCCCTGCGACGAAATCTATAGGTCAATGGAATCCTGATCAGTTCCAAAACGGCGTACGGTGAAGAAAAGGAAGAAAGGAACCGCATTCGTCAGAAGCACAATCGAAAAACTTGTTGAATCATGCATTGTATTTTGTCGTTGCTCTCTCTACCTTAAGTTGCTCTAAGAAATGCAATTATATAGACTTCTTATATGGTTGTTATGTGGATTTATAAATATGTTTATCTCAGTACTAATTATAAATGTAAGTAGTAAAAGTTTAGGTGTTATCTATATAAATATAAAGGATTTGGATGGTATGTCCCTCAAGTTGCGATGGTATGTACCTCAAGTTGCTCCAGGAAATGCAATTATATAGACTTCTTATATGGCTGGGGGGGGGGTGTGTTTATGTGGATTTATAAATATGTTTAGACACCTGTCCGGACTATTTACTACTTACATTTATGCATTTTTTGATAGATGTGATGAGTTGTGTTAAATCCCGTTGCTTTCCTACCAGACTCGTGCTCTCCAAAAACGTGCATCTTTTTTTCACTGATCTGCTATGTAGTGTTTTTTTGGATTTTAGTAAATTAAATATTTTCTCATTATATTGTTGTTGCAAACAGTTCGACTGCATGTGGTTGAAATGTTCATTTTTCCACAAACAGCTACAAATAAGCTGTTTACAAAATGCAGAAATCAAACAACTAAACAGCTTATTAAAAACAAGGGCAGAATGATCATATAGAATCAACTGTTTTCCAGACGCACAAATCAAACAGTCAAATAGCTTATCCGGATCAGCTGCTCATCAGCAAATTATCAAGATAACTGCTTATCAGCAGAAGCTGGATAAATTGCAGCTGCCCCAAACAGACCCTTACTATTGTGCTTAACATGATAAATATTTTGAACTGAATTTAATAAATGAGCTAAATACAAATAAAATTTCATTGGGCTAATTTTAATTTGAAATAATTAAATAATAAAATATTAATTTTCATTTCTATTATTTTAATATTTGTTTTTTTATACTGCATTTAAAAAATACATGTAAGTAATTTGGATGATGTAAATGTAAAAAATAAAATTTAGATATTAGATATGTAAATAGATAGAAATTGGTTCATATGTATTTAAATGTTCAAAAGAAAAAAAAAATAAGCTCATGTCACTATGATGAAGGTTGTTGGAATTGGAAACTCATAAACTCGCTCTAAATCTTTAGGGGTCTTTAGAGATAATTTTTTTTAGTATTTTGTTTCTTAGAACTGTATTGCATTTTTATGAGGGCATTAATATAGATACCACATAAAAATTCTTATTTATTTACATATATATAGCCAACAATTTTGTATTTACCAACACAGCCTTCAAATCTTTAAATATCACATCAAAAATATCATTTTTTATTTTTTTTAAAATAAAATTTATATTTTATACATATATTTATTATTTCAAAATTTTATAAATATGAATATTGATAGGTCGTCAATAATTTCCATGACCTGACACAAATCTAGAGATATAGTACGATTATTAAGAGACTTTTTAAACAAAAATGTTTAAACTTCAATAAAAGTCATTCATAATTCTGATTTTAGCAAACTTATAATCAAACTGATCGCTTCGACTAGACGGACCCAATGATATCAAATTGGTCTAATTTGAGAAAAATAATGCTAAAATCAAGTCGTTAAATCACTTCTAAAATCTCTTAGTGCATAATTTGAATGTCAAATAGATTCCAAATATATCATGCTCATGGTTAAGTTGAATGTCTTGATAAGATGAATATAACAAGTCAATATCACTCAATTCTAACATCATTAAGACACTTAAATGTTCATACAATACCATTCGTTCTAGGAATCTTCCCCAGGGCGCCTGATCAGAGTGGTATAAATTATTTTTTTAATTCTCAAAAGAGAGTTAACCTCTTTTGAGAATGGGCATCAACCCGGAGTAAGAAGAAGACTGAGGAGTTGAAGCTCAACATTGTTTCCGTACTAAAGACCTTGCGAATTTCAATCACTACTACAGCTTTCGATTACCATCGACTACCACCTACCGGCCATCCACCATTGGGCTCCACCTGCTTCTTGCAGCAAAGTGCCTTGTGGAGCCACAACACGCATTATGAAATCTCAACGTGTGTTGCATAACAATGAAACACCGACGGAGTAATACGTTGTCTAGTATAGCGTGTAACAATGCACTTCAAATATGGTGTAACAATGCACCCAAATATGGTGCAATGACACACACCAATGACGATTTAACAATGTACTCTACATACAATGTAACAACAACTATCGAAGATGGTCTAAAAATAAATTTCAATGATGGTGACTTTCTCCGGACTTCTAAAGCTCCTAACTTCAGCCTCTGCGGCTTACAAACATCATCACAACTTGTTCAACTCTAAACTTCAGTATTTGCGGCTTAATGAAGTCATCACAGCTAGTATAGCCCTCAACGCTGGCCTCTGCTATCAACAAACATTATCATATCTTGTTCAGCTCTCAATACCGGCCTTTACAACCTACAGACATCATCACAACTGGTTAGTTTATGACTCAGGCCTCTGCAGCCCACAAACTTAATCATAGCTCGTGCAACTCTGAACTCCAACCTCTTCATGCAACATACCATATCACAACTCATGCAACTACCAACTTTAGCCTCTACGACCTTTGTACATCATCAAAACTCGCTACTACGACCTACATTACCAACTATAACTTACATGATCTAAAACTCGTGAAACTTTAGTCTCCAACTTATGTGACTTATAGACGCTATCACTTGTCGTATAGCTCCCAAGTACAAGCTTGTGTATGTCAACACCATTATTATAGCTCTAAACTCTGGCCTTTGTGGCCCACAGAAGTTATCGCTGCTTATGTAGCTCCTAACTCTAATCTCTACGACTTATAGATGTCATCACAGCTTGTGTAATTTTTTAATATGGCCTCTGCTACCTATGTACATCATCACAGTCAGTGCAACTCTTAACTTCGGCCTTTAAAATCCACATACATTAGCATAGCTCGTGCTGTTTCCAACTCCAGCCTCTGCAGCCTACAGATATTATCACAACTCATGCAACTCTCAAATCCAGCCTCTACGACCTATAAAAGTTATCACAACTCATGTAGTTCTTGACTCTAGCCTCTACGACCCACAGATGTTATCTAAGCTTGTGCAGCTCCCAACACTATCCATTGTGACCTATGAACATCATCACAATTAGTGTAGTTCTCAACTTTAGCTTATATGTCCTATAGACGTTATCCCAACTCATGCTGCTCTCAGCCTGCTCTCCGTGACTTATGAACATTATCATAGCTTATACAACACCCAAAATTGGCATTTGTAGCCTAAGGGCATTATCACAGCTCGTGCAGCTCTTGACTCCAAATTTTGCAACCTACAAACATCATCATGGCTAGTGCAGTTCTCAAGCCTGATCTTTGTGGCCCACAAACATAATCATAGCTCATGCAACTCTCAAATTTATCCTCTGCAGTCTATGAGCATCATCACAGCTTGTGTAGCTCTAAAATACAAGCTCTCTGTGACTTATGAATGTTATCATAGCTTGTGTGGCCCTTAACTACAACATCTGTGGTCTATGGATGTTATTACAACTTGTGTAGCTACCAACTTCAGCCTCTATGGCCTATGAACATTGCTATAATACGCCACTACAATCTGCATAACTTACAGCTTATGTATCTCTTAACTCCTTCATTTGCGGTCTACAGACATCATTGTAGCTCACCACTTTAACTTATATGACTAACTATGACTTACGTGAATCACGACTTTTATAGCTTCCGACTATGGCCTCTGTGGCCAACTGATACTATTAAGAAACTATTTATTGCTCACACAGCTAATTACTATCATGGCTTTCACTTACGGCTTATACGATGAGTTGGTGCTACAACCACCATCTACAACATTCATGGTAAACTACTGTCTCCAAAGCAATCAATACAGCCCTTGCACTCTGCTTTCACCGGTAAGTACATTCATTACAACCAATTATGGTTATTATCGATGAGCAACTATTGTACATTTATAATAATTAATTTTGTGATTCTATCTTTCCAATTATAGGAGAAGAAGTGGACATGTGTACTCACCATTCATGATTGATTGTTTCAGTTGGGCTAGACCCAATGGCTTTTTTCCCTTTCCAGAGTTTTCCACATAAAATTGAGGTGTCCACTTCTTCTCACTTCTCTTTAATTATCTAAGTGAGTGTTGGGTTTTTATGTAACACTAAGATAATAATTCATTATTTTACTATGGTGAATCTTTCGGTGCATATCAATCTGGCACTGTCTGCGGGAAATAAAGTTATGCTCGACACTATCTTCAAATATGAAATGTTGAGCCTCTATTTTATTTCTTAATGATGTACATCATTCAACTGATAAAAAATTCTCTTTTGCTTCTATTGAAGTTTTTTTCTTCACATTCTTTGATGTGGTGGAAAGCCATCAATGCAATCTCAAAAGGTCATTCGTGTTATCGTCTTAGCCAAGATTGTGGTGTGGTAGTCTTCCTGCATCTTGTTTAAGTTCAAAGTCTATGAAAAATACTTCTAGGCTAGTGGGCAACCTTCCTGTAGTCTCAAGAGATTATTCATATTAACATCAAAGGCAAGACTATGGTGGGGTTAACCTCCCACTTTTCATTCAGACATCAAGTCTTCGAGAACCATTTCCAGCCTTAAGTGTAACTAATGTGTCATGAATAAATTTTTATCATGTAAAATAAATCTGAAGACACGACAGGAATCTTGAGGTAATTTTTTCAACAAGAAACATTCAAACTTTAATTAAAAGTTAACTAGAATTTTAATTTTAGCTAACTTGCAGTCAAACTGACCGACTATGCGAGATATATACAATAATACCCAAGTTAGTTTGAAATAAATTGATTCAAACCCAAATCAATTCATTAAACCACTTTTTAAAGCTTTTAGTGCATAGTTAAAAGGTTAAACAAAATCCAAATCTAACATGCTTATAGTCAAATCGAGCGTCTTGATAAGAAAAATGCAATGAGCCCAAGATCACTCAATTATGACAACAATAAGACACTTCAATGTTCACAGAATATCGTCCAATTGAATGAAACTCTTTAGAGCATCTGATTAAGTAGTTTGAATTCCATCCTTATTTAAAATCTAGACTCTATAAATAGAGATCTACCATCTAGTAAGAGGGTCCTAGACTAGGAGATAGAAGAAAACCGAAGCTTCAAGAATTAGATGAAGCTCAGCATCATTTATGCACCAAAGATCAGATGAAATCCACCCGCTCCTGTAGCTGTATACCATAATCAAGCACCACCTATCAGCCACAGTCGACCACCATCGTCTTCCACATATTCTTTATAGTGAAGTCCATTGTGGAGTTACAATGTGCATTATTGAATCTCAACATATATTGCAGCACAATGAAACACCCAACAGAGCAATACAACATTCGGTACATCATGCAACGACACATCCCAAAGTTGTTATAACAATGCATCCCAAATAAGGTGCAACAACACACCCCGATGAAAGTGTAACAACACACCCCACATACGGTGCAATGAAGTCTTCTGAAGATAATGTAACAATACACCTTAAAGATGATGACTTTCTCTGGATTTCTAAAGTTCCTAACTTTAGCCTTTATGGTCTACGGATGTCATCATAGCTCCTGTTGCTCCTAACTTCGATCTGTGTGGCATATAAAAAACATCACAGTTAGTGTAATCCTCAACTCCACTCTTTACGACCCACGAACATTATCACAACTTGTGCAAGGTCCAAACTTTGGCCTCTGTGGTCTATGGATGTTATGACAGCCTGCGCAGCTCCTAACTATGACATTTGTAGCCTACTGATGTTATCACAGCTTTTGCAGCTCCCGACTCTAGCTTATGTACCATATGAATGTCATTACCGCTGGTGCAGCTCTCGACTTCAGCCTTTAAGGGCCACAGACGTTATCACAGCTTGTATGACTCTCAACTCTAGCTTTTGCAGCCCAAAAAAGTTATCATAGCTCGTGTAGCTCCCAACTCTGACATATGTGGCCTACAAACATCATTACAGCTAGTGTTGCTCTCAACTCTCAACTACGACCTATGTGGCTAACAGATGTCATCATAACTCATGAAGCTCCCAACTCAGGTGTCTATGACTAACAGACATTTTCATAGCTTGCGTATCTCCAAACTTTGGCCTCTACGTCCTACGGATGTTATCAATACTTGTGCAGCTTCCGGTTCTAGCTTATACAACCTACAGATGCAATCACAGCTAATGCAATTCTCAACTTCGTCCTCTGTATCCAAAAAAAGTTATCATAGCTCAAGAACCCCTAACTTTAGTTTTTTGTGGTCTACGAACGTCAAAAAAACTGGTGATTCTCTCAACTTTGGCTTCTACGGCTCATAGACATTATCAATGTTTATGCAATTTCCAACTTCGGCCTTAACAGCCTACAAACATTATCACAGCTCTTACAACTCTCCACACCAACCTCTATAGCCTAAGGACATCATCACAGCTCGTGTAGCTCCCAAGTCTAGCCTTTACAGCCTATAGATGTTATCACAACTTATGTAGCTCTCAACTTCAGCTTATGCGACTTATGGACATTTTCAAAGCTCGTACAGCTTCTAACTTTAGCCTCTATGGCCTAAGGACTTTATTATGGCTTGTGCAACTCCTGACTCTAGCCTTTGCGACCTATAAACATTATCACAACTTGTGTAGCTCTCAACTCTAGTCTATGTGGTCAACGGGCTTTATAAGATCCCGTACAACTTTTGGCTCTAGCCTATGCGATCACGGACGTCACCCCAGTTAGTGCAAGTCTCAACTCCGACCTCTGCGACCCTCAGGCATCATCACAGATCATGCAACTCCAAACTCTGCCTCTACGACTTACAAACTTTTTCACAGCTCGTGCAAATCCAGGCTTTGCGGCATACAAACATTATCAAATCTTGTTTAGATCCCAACTTCGACCTCTGTGGCCTATCGATGCCATCAAAGTTAGTGCGACTTTCAATTCTAACCTATGTAGCTCATGGACCTTATCAGGGCTCTTACAACTGCAACCTTTAGCCTCTGCGGCCTACATACATATCATAGCTAGTGCAACTCTCTACTCCAGTATCTGTGGCCCACATACATTATCACAGCTTATGGTTATTGTCGGCAGTATTTTTGGTGTGGAGTTTGCCCGTTGAGGCCTACATACATTATCACAACTCAAGCACCTCTTAACTCTTGTCTCTACGGCTTACAGACATCATCACAACTCACTAATACAACCTAAGTGACAAATACAATCTATGTGACTTATAGTGCAACTCCCAACGCCTGCCTTTATTGCCTAAGAACTTTATTGCAGCTTACCACTACGACATATGTGACCAACTTGAGCCTATGTGGCTCAAAGCTTATGCAACTTCCTACTACGACCTCTATGGCCAACCGACGCTTCTAAAGCAACCATCTGCGGCCCACATGACCAAATATTATCATGGCTTTCTCCTACGTCTTGTACAACAAGTTGGCGCTGCAGCCACTGTCTACAACATTCACGATGAATTATTGTCTCCATAACAATAGACTACGACTCTAGCAGTCAGTTTATTCTCAGTGAGAACTATGTTTATTACAATCAAACTATGACTATTATCAATGAATTACTATTATACATTTGCAATGATTAACTGTGTAACTCCATCTTAATTCAGGGAATGCATAGACTTGTATACTCATCATTCATAACATATTATTTCAATTGGGCTAGGTACCGTGATTTTTTCCATTTCTAAGATTTTCCATGTAAAAAAAGAGATTTCGCCTATTCCTCATTTCTCTTTAATTACATGATTATGTGTTAGTTTTCTTGCAACGCTAAGATAAAAATTCAATACTCTACCGCCATCAACCTTCTGACACGCATCAATTTAAAAATTTAGATTTAAAGATATAAATTTATAAGAATTGTGTGATATGTATTTAGGGGTCTGTTTGGGGCAATTGTAGTGGTTTGAAAAAGCACTTGTGAAGCTGCCGCAGAAAAAGCTGATCTTCAAAAATCTAAGGTGACTATTACAATTTTATTTTAACTTTAAAGAGTTAGACCGCAGATTTCTGGTAGTTATCACACTTCAACAGGTTAGATTAAAAAAAAATGATCTCTACAATAAAAATTTATAGAAAACAACAATAAAATGGTTTCCCAAGCAGAACTGTGGTGGCGGTCTGAAAAGCAAAACAACTAAAAAGCTGTCTCAAAAATATCCTAAATTTCCGTAATTTTATATGATAATGTTTTTCCTTTTTAATCAACTTTACAATGACTTGTTGCCACTCAAAAATTTACTCAAGCAAATTTAAGAAATGATTTCAATTTGAATTTAGTAAGAGAAATCTAAATCCCATGAATTTACATATCTAACATCTATACTTTCCTTATTACATTTATACCACTCAAATCCTCAACTAACATTTTAAAAATATAAAATATACATTTCCTTGAATAGATCGGGTGTTAGTACGGAGATGGTTGGCTGATGTCTACTTCGAACTGGCCTGACATGACATCCCGTTTTATGAAACAGCTTGATTAAATTGCTTATCAACTAACTCAAATGATTGTTTAGAGGATTTACATACATACCACTGAATTTATATATATTTACAAATCAAACATCCAAACTTTAATTTTTACATACCAAATAACTTTTCTATGCATGCAAAGTAGAATTTTACTTTTTTAAAGTTAAAAGTGATGTGAAATGAGTGATTGTGGTATAAGGGTAAAAAATAAAATTTAAGCGTTGGATGTGTAAATTAGGGCTGTCAAAACGGCTCGGGAATAACTCTTGTTCGGCTCGTTAAGAAGCTCGTGTTCGTCTCGTTCGCTAAGTTAACGAGCCGAACATGAACAACACGAACAAATATTTGTTCGTTCGTGTTCAGCTCGTTTTGGCTCGAAATACTACTAATCAATTATATATATATATAT
>NW_018164466.1:1077064-1078122 GCF_001263595.1 Phalaenopsis equestris
ATATATATATATATTTGATGAGTAGTATTTTTAAAAAAATTAATTGATTGCATGCTAAAAAGATTTATAATCAATTAAAAGTATTAATTAAGAAAATAGAATAAAAATTATTAAATTAGATTCAAATGATGTTTTAAATCTTGCTTCAACCTTTAACATCTTATGACTACGTGATTTGGGTTGTCAAAAAAACTCTTTGTTCGTGAACGATTCATGTTCGGCTCGCTAAGCAAACGAGCCAGACACGAACACACTTTTCGAGCTCAAAATATAAACGAGCCGAACACAAACCTGAGCTCGCTCGTGTTCTGCTCGTTTAAACCCCTAATGTAAAGAGATAACAATTGAGTGATATGTATGTAAATGCATCTTATTTGCAATTATTTCTGGTCGTCCATTACATCCCAAGTTGCCCACTTTCTTTAATAATCTATATTCAACGAATAAATAAAATTAGGATAAAAATTATGAAACTAAAATTCAATATCTCCAACCTCTCACGGCTCCACAACCTTCATATATATATTTCGTTAATAATTATCACTTTTGAAATTTGGTATCATATTATATATTAGATTCAATTTTGGATTTAGCTTAAATCCAACCAAACATCAAAAAAACTTATAAAAAAAACATCTTTTTCTTCTATTCTCCCGAGTTCCGTTGTTTTTCTCCCAAGTTACATCATTTTGATAATGTAAATTTGGATTTTGTAAATCTCATTAGTAGGCGGATTTATTTCGCCGTTGATCGCAACTTCTTCCATGGAATTTGGGTTTGATAAATTCATATTTATCATATTTAGTAAATTTTATTTAAGGTTAAAATTTAGTTGCAGTCAAACACTGCCTTAGGTTCTATTTGTGGCAACGGTTGTTGTTTGAAGAAGCAAATGTGAAACTGCTGTAAAAGAAACTGTTTTTCAAAAAACTGCATAACTATTAAAAATTTATTTTATTTTCAATAAGTCATATCACATTTTCTTGGCAGCCACAACACTTTAATAGCTCAGGTTGAAAAAACAGCTTTCTAACACAACAATTTCTAAAAAGCAGCAA
>NW_018164466.1:1078400-1086501 GCF_001263595.1 Phalaenopsis equestris
ATATATATATATATTTGATGAGTAGTATTTTTAAAAAAATTAATTGATTGCATGCTAAAAAGATTTATAATCAATTAAAAGTATTAATTAAGAAAATAGAATAAAAATTATTAAATTAGATTCAAATGATGTTTTAAATCTTGCTTCAACCTTTAACATCTTATGACTACGTGATTTGGGTTGTCAAAAAAACTCTTTGTTCGTGAACGATTCATGTTCGGCTCGCTAAGCAAACGAGCCAGACACGAACACACTTTTCGAGCTCAAAATATAAACGAGCCGAACACAAACCTGAGCTCGCTCGTGTTCTGCTCGTTTAAACCCCTAATGTAAAGAGATAACAATTGAGTGATATGTATGTAAATGCATCTTATTTGCAATTATTTCTGGTCGTCCATTACATCCCAAGTTGCCCACTTTCTTTAATAATCTATATTCAACGAATAAATAAAATTAGGATAAAAATTATGAAACTAAAATTCAATATCTCCAACCTCTCACGGCTCCACAACCTTCATATATATATTTCGTTAATAATTATCACTTTTGAAATTTGGTATCATATTATATATTAGATTCAATTTTGGATTTAGCTTAAATCCAACCAAACATCAAAAAAACTTATAAAAAAAACATCTTTTTCTTCTATTCTCCCGAGTTCCGTTGTTTTTCTCCCAAGTTACATCATTTTGATAATGTAAATTTGGATTTTGTAAATCTCATTAGTAGGCGGATTTATTTCGCCGTTGATCGCAACTTCTTCCATGGAATTTGGGTTTGATAAATTCATATTTATCATATTTAGTAAATTTTATTTAAGGTTAAAATTTAGTTGCAGTCAAACACTGCCTTAGGTTCTATTTGTGGCAACGGTTGTTGTTTGAAGAAGCAAATGTGAAACTGCTGTAAAAGAAACTGTTTTTCAAAAAACTGCATAACTATTAAAAATTTATTTTATTTTCAATAAGTCATATCACATTTTCTTGGCAGCCACAACACTTTAATAGCTCAGGTTGAAAAAACAGCTTTCTAACACAACAATTTCTAAAAAGCAGCAAGAAAATAATTTCCCAAAAAAAACTGTGGTGGCGGTCTGAAAATCATAGTAGACAGAAAACTATCCCAAACAAATCTTTAGAAAGTTATTTTATTTCTTTTTCTTACAATGACATAAGCTTATTGATATGTTTTTTTAAGTTTATTTTGGAAATCTTAATTTTTTTTTTTTTGGGAATTAGGCCAGTTGATTTTATAATTAGAGTTTGATGACCTATTATAGATGTACTCCATGGTTTTGAAGCTTAGAAAATAATTATTGTGTTTTTTTTATTCTTTTTATGTTTGTATTATTATATTATTATTGTATTATTTCGGTTATATTTTATTTAATTTTATATTTATTATGTAATTCGGTTCAACCCCGGTCAAACTCGAACTAATGAACCTTTAACATTTTCTTTCCCCGATTTGAGGTCCAGTTCAATTTTCACAACCATATTTTTATAGAGTCTGAGAGTTGTCTATCCTGTAAGTAAGGAAATAATCTTAACTACTCCATGAGACAGATCAGAGACGTTCTCGCAATTAGACGATATTTTATGGACATTTAAGTGTCTTAATTATGTCGGAATTGAGCGATCTTAGGATCTTTAGATTCATCTCATTGAGTTGCTCGATTTAATTATAAGTTGATCAAATTTTGAATCAATTTGAATTTCCAATTAACCGCACAAAACTTTCAAAAGCGGTAAAAAAGCTTGACTTGGCCTTAATTTGATTTGGATTGGGTCAACCTTCATACCAATGGATCCATCTCATCGAGTAGGTTAGTTTGACTGAAAATTTGTTAAAAACGGAGTTCTGAATGATTTTTAATCTTAGGTTTAATATTTACCTCTTAGAAAATGCTTTAAGATTCGTGTCATTATGATAAAAATTTATTGAAAATGCATTGGTTTCCCCTTCTTTACGAGCAATTTCTTTTGCTTGTTTGAAAATATAAAAAATGTTGAATTTTCTTTTGATTTTTGAATCTTTCTTTTGTTTTTCTATTTTTGTCAGCTGCAACCGGAGGCGGCAGCAATCAGAGGGGGAGGCCAACGAATACTGAGCGGGTTAGGAATAAGTCATAGGTCATGTGACGGCTAATGGGTTATGGGTCAGTTGGGCTGGCATTGGGTCGATCGGGTCAGTCAAGCTTCTGATAGGACAACAAGTGGTGGGAGTCATTCGATGGATGATGGATGGCCACATCAACGATCTTGGGAATGCGAGATCAAATGGTAGAGCTTGGAGCGATCCTGTGGACAACACGTAGACACGTTAGTGATCTGTGGGATTGGACAACACCCCTATAATGTTATGGTGCCCCCGCACTGTCCTTGATTGGATCACGTTTCAAGCACAATTCTAGTGTTTCTTTCAATATTTTGTCCCCATATCCCCATTTTGAGCCTATAAAAATTGATAAATAGGGGAAACAATTTAGAACCTTGACCTATTGTTATGCCATCCAAAGGGGGTTCTCTTGGTTTGCTTTTGCCTCCTTCAAAGTTTCCTTGGCTTGTTATTGTGTCATCCAAACAGGTTCTCTTGGCCTACTCTTTTGTCAACTAAAGGCTCTTGGTCTACCGTTGTGCTACCTTATAATTCTCTTGACTTGATGTTCTGCCACCCGTAATTCTCTTGAAATGTTGTTGTACCACCCTAGAGTTTTGCTTGGTGTTTTAAGATGCTGATGTCTGGGGAACCCCGCGCTACCAAAAATCAAATGATGTATAAGAATCCTGAGGAGACAATATCGGCCCTTACGGAATATGACCTGATAATATTTTGGAGAAATTTTATTTCCCGAATAACGTAGTTGTGAAATTACCGCCCCCAACTCATGGATTATGTTCTCCTCCTCTAAGATATGTAGTTATTTATGAGGCAACCTTGTGGGCTAGCCTGTGACTTTTGTCGGCAGCCGAGTTGACAAACATTATGAGGATAGACAACATTAGCATTCTATAACTCTCTTATCACAATCATTATTAGACTGATCGTTTTTTTTTCATGAAATGTGAGTTGAAGTTGACAACAGGCAGCGACAATCATTATTAGACTGATCGTTTTTTTTCATGAAATGTGAGTTGAAGTTGACAACATTAATTATGAAAACGGGTAGTGTTAGCATATCGGGTCTTACGGAGGATGATCCAATAATATTTTGGAAGAAATTTTATTTCTCGAATAACATAGTTCTGAAATTACCCCCCATAGTTCTGAAATTACCCCCATAGTTCTGAAATCAAATGATCCCCCCTCCAGGATATGTTATTCTTTATGAAGCAACCTTATGGGTTGGCCTACTATTTCCATCAACAACCGAGTTGACAAATATTATGAAGACGGGTAGTGTTAGCATTACACAACTCTCTTATCAGGCATCGACAATTATCATCGGGTTGATTGCCATTTTCAAGAAATATGAGTTGAAGTTGGCACCTGAGATTTTAGCCCGATAATTGATCCTATAAAAAAGTGGTCTGTAGGATTGTTCTTGGCCAAAAATGAATGGCAATTCTACGAGAAACATAGGAAACTGCAACTGCTACCTATATCCCTCTAGATCACTGAAGATGAAATCATAAGAATGCTTGGATTTTAAGACTTCAAAGAAATATAATTCGAGGTGGAATACATAGTATGACTTCGTGAGCGAGGAATCTTTGTTCCACGTCAGACTCTTTCCATTTTGGTCTTTCTTCTACAGCAATGTTGAAGAAATCTAAAAAGAAACGTCTCAAGCCGGCTCCTGCAGCACCTCCGAAACTACGCTCAGAGATGCTGAAGACGTTTTCTTTTTTTTGGAAGCCTCTACGATGGCTGCTAATCTAATTGAGTTATTGCAAGTGGACTAGGAAGCGCAACAATAAGTAAAAGACTTTGATTTTATTCAGAAAATGCAGCTTGATCTGAAAAAAAAGAAGACTAACTAGAATGCTCCAGTTCCACAAAGTGGAGGAGTTTTCATCCATAGGCCTTAAATTATCGCTGAAAAAGCTTGTTAGGTCTGACTTTAGTAAGCTCCTTACTAATGCCGCTAACAAGTTAAATTCATGGGGATCCCATCATATACCTGCTGCTTGAAAAGCATGGCATAAATTTCTTATGGGGATAGAGAAATAGAGGGAATGGTCTTCACTATGTATCATGGCAATACCTATGCAGACAGAATGGAAAAGGCCATTTTGAGTCAGGCCCGCCTGGAATTTATTTCAGTTTGGCAAACCGATTCCTTGATACACAGCTTTTTAGCTATTAAATGTGGCACATATGTGTGGAATCATCACAGTAAAGAGGAGAATTTTGCTACCTGGAACATTGTTTACAATGGGGCAGCAACTAGGGCTGTAAAAACGACTCTTTGTTCGTGAACATTCATGCTCGACTCTTTAAGTAGCTCGATTCGTTTGCTAAGCAGACGAGCCAAACACTAAAATTTTTTTATGCTTTATATATAAAAGAGCCGAACACGAACAAAGATTTGTTCATTTGTGTTCGGCTCGTTTAACTTGAAATAATTAAGATATATATATAATTAATGAGTATTTTTTTAAATAATTTAATTGACTACAAGGCTACAAAGATTTATAATCAATAAAAATTATTAATTTTAAAAATAGAATAAAAATATATTAAATTCTGTTTAAAAGAATATTTTAATATAAACAATAAGATTTAAATCTTAACCCTACCCTTAACATTCTACGGCTGCGTGATTAGAGCTGTCAAAATACCTTGTTTTTCCAAAATAGCTCGTGTTTAGCTCGCTAAGCAAACGAGCGAACAAATTTTTTGGGCTATGATAAATTAATGAACCGAACACAAAAATTGATATTTTTAACAAGCCGAGCATGAGTTGAGCCTGAGCTCGCTTAAGCTCGGCTCATTTACAACCCTAACAACAAATCTCAATAAAATTATTCGGTGGAATGTTGTGAATGAAAATAACATTAGTGTTTTCTCTCATTCATGGGTCTGGGACCGAGAGATGAACCGTTAGCCCACTTTTGTGATGTCGCAAATTTTGAAAATTTGCAGGTGGCTCACCTGATTGTCAAAAAATGATGGGACACCGTGAAGCTTAAAGAGCTATTTGGTGTGGAGCTATGTAACATTATTCTCAAGCTCCCCATCCCTCACAACCAACCCATGGATATTCCGGAATTTTGCTTACAATTCTTGACCCCCTTTTTGGTTAACCAACTCAAATTCGACTCAACACACACCCACCCTGCCCTTGGACAGACGTAGTCACGCTTTGTCATAGTGTAGCCATGCCTGAGTTTTCCCGGAAGTGATCACAACCAACGCTGACATGGCTACACAGCGATCCATGGCTTTCGCCCTCAAATCCAGCGGTGAATCGACATGTTGGTTCGCTGGCGGCGATTCATGGAAGTTCCAACCGTTGATTTACCACCCTAATCAACGGACATGGAGACCTCTGCCATCGCTTCTCCAGCCTATAAATAAACTCTCTCGACACTGCCTTCAACACTCTTCGACTGATGGTCTTTATCCTTCAGTGTAGAGAAGACCCGAACTTAGTCTGACCTAACCCTGACTCAACCCTACCTTGACTTGACTCAAATCAGCCCTGAACTGACCTAACCCGACCCTGACCCAACCTAACTTGACTTTGAAATGACCTTAATGTAACCCAAATCGCGTCAACCCAGGTCCATCTGGGTCTAACCCAGGTCAACCTAGGTCCAACCCTGGCCAACTCAGGCCCAACTCAAGCCAACCCAAGCCAATCTAGGTCTAACCCGGGTCCAAACCAGGTCCAACCCAGTTCAACCTAGGTCCAACCCAGATCAAACTAAGTCCAACCCAGGTCAACCCAACTTAACCCAAGTCTATCCTATGTAGAACTCAGGTCCAAACCAATTAAAAAACAGGTCCAATCCAGGTCAACCAAGGTTCAACCTAGGTCATCCCAAGTCAACTCAGAACAAGTCCAATCCATGTCCAACCCAGGTCAGCACATGTCCTACTCAGGTCCAACCTTGTTAAGCTCAGGTCTAATCCAAATATGATTTGAGCCAACCTTAGCTGATCTCAGCTCACTCCCAACTCAAGTATATTCAATGCTAAACTCATGTTATGTTTCACATGTTTAGTTTTGTATTTTTTGTTCTATGTGTATTTTCAAAAATAATTAAAATAACAAAATAAAATATAAAAAAAGGAGAACCTCTCATAAGATGGGTTTCTCTACAAATATCTAAGAAAACACCTAAATTCCAAAAATTAAAACCAAAATTAAAAAAAAACTGGAAAAGCTTGATTTTTCACCACGAACAAAAAAATTTGGAACTTAAATAAAACACAAATTAAATATTGAACCTCAAATAACAACTAAAGCGCACTAACATAAAAAAAAAACTAAAGCTAAACCTAGGCAAATCAGACACGAACCCAAGGTTAGCCAACTTAGACACAAGAATTAAATATAATACACCTAGCCTTGGTTAGTCTAAGTATAAAAACCTATGTTAGTCTAATAAGTGCCCTACTTAGTGCTAATAATTAGGATATATAAAACAAACAACCTATCTGCTGAGGCAAGAAGGAATGTATTAGCATGATATAACCCATAATTACTGATGAAGTAATTTCAAACCACCTCGAAGATAAAAAACCCTCCATATGTCATGATCATGGTGCCCGATGAGGATTTTTGATTATGAGGTTGGTTACAGTTGAAGGATATCAATGTGCCTAAAATGACGGAACGCTATAGGCATTCTGATCAAGAATATTATTCCAAAATTTTAGGTCATTTAACCCATTATATTCCTTATAGAGTTTAGGGTTTTACTTCCATCCATAAACCCTTCTTACCTGACTCTATCCCCTAATTTTGTGAGCTTCAATAACTTCAATCAGTCAATCCAAGTATTCTTAAGGTATACCATACATGATCAATAGAAACTCATTATCAATCATCATCATTCAAGTAAAACTCCTTTCTTGGAAGGATAAATCCCTTTGACTGGACCTTTTCATGACACACCATCATCAATTTATTAGTCTTGTCTTTTATTTCAGCTCCAACACTTCAATTCTGAAAGTATAATCTTATAGCCTAAATCATTATATTAATCAAGAAATTTATTTTAGGGTTCAAATCTTTAGATATGTAATGAAATATGAGGGCTTGCTCTTGAAGGGAGCACATTCCAAGAATTAAAAAAAAACTTTATTTTACACCCGTAAGATAAGGGAAAAAAAACTCTGGCTCTACAGACTTATGAAGGTATTCATCATCCAGGTGATCAAACCTATTTTAAGGTAGTATTTCCTTTCATCATAAGGAATATTATTCTTCAAATATAATGCTCAATCATCTAAACAGAAGTCTTCTAAAAGTTTTATGGTGTGTGGTGATACAGAATCCCTCACCAAGACGTTTTTCTGGCAACTCCATTGGGAACAGTTCCTTTCTCCATCTTTTATAATGATTTAGGTTATAATTTATCAATAATGACTGTATGCTTTACATGTTTAAACTACTCATACTTCTATTGAAGTTTCAATTTTGGAATGGGCTCATTATGTTTATATAATTTTTGGGTCCCATCTCATATCCTTAATACTCATGTTCCATGATTGCTCATTTAAGCTCCATTTAATGTGTAGGGCATTAAGGATCATCAATTCTCCTTAGTGAAAGCTTTTTCAAAATAAGTATGATCTCAATTTCATTAATAACTTCAAAGATTCTGCAGTCAACCTTTTATTGATATCATTTCCATATCCCATTATAGGAAAGATGTTTCCTAAACTCATATTCTAACCTTTGACCCAAGCCATTTGAATGGAGGTTCCTTAATCAAATCCAAAATAGTCTTCAACAGTCTGAGCTTTTCTACATGAGACCCCTATGGCACTGATAACAACAAATATTCATTGCACTTTGACATCGAATCGAAGGAACCATTGTTGAAATTGCTTGTGTGGCAAGTGGTATAACTACTGCTTATTGGAAATTTTAAAAACTTCTAAAAACCTCTCATATGAGCTACTTGATAAAATCATTAGAAAT
>NW_018164466.1:1086601-1109318 GCF_001263595.1 Phalaenopsis equestris
TAAAGAAGATTTGGACGATATTGCTTACGATAGTGAAATATGTAGTAGTGAAATATGTATCTATGTTATTATCAACATTATTAGCAATAATGGATACCACTATTACCACCAACAACATGTGTTCACCTAGGTTGCTAAAATAGGCACCATCATTGTTAGTGATGAAAAAGTATGTCATCAGTGTTGACGTTATTTATTCATTGTAGTTGAGATTTTGGGCATCAATATTAGTGTAGAAAACATGTATCAGCCTTGTTAACGATAATGGACATCACCTTTGTTAGTGACAATGTGCATAAGTCTTAGTGGCAATGAAAAATGGTAATATTTTATGACGACGGTGGGTGTCATTGTTGATTGTATGCATTGACCTTGGTCTAAATGGTATGCAACAAGGGTAGGCCTCCACATTGATATTAATAATATGCATTAGTCTTATTTGTGATGTTATGTGTTGGAATTGATGGTAAGTGTTAGTTTAATCAATGACATGAATTTATTAGTTTTAACGACATGAATCAATTTTATTGATAATGACGAGCATAAACATTGGTCATGGTGGATGTTAGCCCAATAAACGATGCAAGGTTTTCCTTATTTATTATGTCAGACTTTAACTTTGTTGGCGATAATTATATTTTACATTAATTTCAACAAAGAGCATTGACCATATTGGCAATGTTGGGCATTGACTTTGATATCGACAATGTGTATTGATCTTAATGGAGACAATGATATAAACAATGTGCATCAACTTTATTAGCAATAATGAGCATCAATGTAAATATTGATATCTGCAATGCTAGAACTTGATGTTGGAGTCAATGGAGTGTTGATCATTTTGCTAAAGATAAGCATCAACGCTTATATCGATGATGGACATCATCTTTGATGACTATGGTGGGCATTAGTGTCGATGGTGGATATGTGCCTTGTTAAAACAATAAATGCCATGTGCTGACAAACAATACTCCTCATTCTATATTTATAATTTTGTATTACAGTTCTATTCCAGTTTCATCAAATATATAGAAGTAGGGCCTTTTTATATTTCTTTTTATGGACCTTTTCATCATTTTGATAATGAATCAAAATATTTCATCAAAACATTGGTCTTGATCCTTTAATTATATAATATGTATTGGGCATTTAAAAATTTTCGTGATATTAAAAAACTTAATAATTTTAGGTTGATCAGATTAGTCTCATCAACACACACACACACACACACACACACACACACACACATATATATATATTAAAAATGATGTGTGGCTGAACATTCATGACAATAGAGTAATTATTTAATGTCTTAGTATTGCACAATAATCGAACATACACTCAAGTAATTAAAGTAGCATGTAGAGACACATAAATTTTTATGTGAAAACTCTAGAGAGGTGAAAAGGCTACAGAGTCTAATCCAGTTGAAATAATTCATTATGCAATAATGAGTACATATACCAACTATTCTCTTGAGTTAGAAATGATGAAATTATAATATTGATTTACAACGATATTTAAATAGCAATAGCCGTAACTAGTCATGAAGGCCGTAGTTGGTTATTATGAAGGTAGTAACCCACAATAAATATTGTAGATGATGGTTGTAGCGTTATATTGTCGTAGAGGCCGTAGTTAAAAGTTGTGGTGACAGTTGTCCAAGTAAGCCATAAAATTCTTCATACTAGTTGACATATTATTATTAAATTTGTTATCTTCTATGTTGGTCGACATATTATTATTAAATTTGTTATCTTGTCCATATATATATATCAGAAAAGGAGATGGGAGCATCTTAAATAATGCTGAAGAGATTGGTGACAGTGCTGTCACTTATTTTTCTGAGCTATTTCAATCATCTACACAAATAATGTCTGCTAATTTTTCTTATTTTGCTGATGAGTATGATTATATTAAATATTTATCTTTGTCTTATCCTCCAGATGAACAGGAAATTCTGAATGCTTTTAAATCTATCTACCCAAATAAAACCCCAGACCCTGATGGATTCTCATATGCATTCTATATTCAATCTTGGGATATTGTTAAAAGAGAGGTTGTTGCCACTATAAAGAGTTTCTTTTTAGGATATGACCCTGGTAAATATTTCACCTCTGCACTTATTGTTCTTGCCCTAAAGGTAATGACAAGATTATTTGGGAGAATTTTAGACCTTTGTCACTTACCACTGTGGTTTCCAAAGCCATTAACAAAATCATTGTTAACAGATCACAACCACATCTCTCTCACATTATTGTTGAACAACAATTTATTTTCATTAAAGGTAGGGATATCACTGATAATATACTTTTAGCCCAGGAAATGATTGATGAGCTGGATAAAAAATGCAGAGGGGGGAATATGGTCCTTAAGCTGGACATAAAAAGCTTTTGATACGATTAATTTGGATTTCATTATGAATATTTTACAAGCTAAAGGTTTTAAACCTGATTTTTGCTCTCTTATTCAGAGGTGGCTTGCTAATAACAATTACAGTGTGTTGGTCAATGGTAAAGCTCATGGCTTCTTTTTTGCTAGCTGCTAACAAGGGTATTAAGCAAGGAGACCTCTTATCACCTACTATTTTCATTATTGCTTTTGATTATCTATCCAGGCTTATTAATAAACTTCATTTTGAACATCCTTACTTGCAATTTTCTCATAAATCCAAAGTTATGGTAAGCCACCTTGCCTATGCAGATGATGCTATTTTGTTTCTCAATGCGGGCATGAGTTTTAACTTAGCTAAATGTTCCCTCTATTTTGGCAAAGGTGTTCCCTTATCTACCCATGTTTGGGCTTCCAATTATATGGGTTGCATGGTTTCTAAGCTCTCTATTAAGTATTTGGGGGTGAAAATTATTAGAGGCAGAACTAAACAAATTCAAATGGAGGAGGTGATTGATAAGGTTAAGCTTAAAATTAATGATTGGCGTAATAACTTCCTTTTTAATGGGCGTAATAACTTCCTTTTTAATGATTGGCGTAATACCTTCCTTTTTATTAAAGGCAGAACTAAACAAGCACCTTACTTAAAAGTGTTCTCACTACACTTCCATTATACACTATGCATGTGCTTAAGGCTAAAGAAAGCACTATGAATCATCTTGAAACTCTTTTCAACAAATTTTTGTGGCAGGGAAGTAGAGTTTCTAAAATCTGGACCAATTGGAAGTACATTTATAAGCCTCATAGTGTCAGAGGTCTAGGTTTTAAATCTCTAAAGCATATTGTTGATATTAATACGTGTAAGCTTTGGTTCAAATTCAGATTGAGGGAATCTCTCTGGTCGAGATTTATGCACCACAAATACTGTAAAAACTCTCATCCTGCTACTGTTAAGTGGAAAGTGGGGGATTCAAAAAATTGGAAGGCTATTATAGATGCTAGGGATGTTGCTTCAGATCTTATGTTTTGGGATATTGGGGATAGTAATATTTCTTTCTGGAATGATGATTGGGGCCTTTCTCAATTTATTGTTTTACCTCCTCCTAGTTATGATGCTAATTTGCTTATTTCTGAACTTTGGATTGGTAAACAATGGAATATCATAAAGCTTCAGGAATTAATTGGGGATGTTGCCCCTGCTATTGCCACTATTCCTATAAAAGCACATGATAAAAGTAAGCCTTTTTGGAAGCACAGTGACCGTACTTCTGTTACAAAGATGATTTACTCAAATATGCACAACTTCACACTTTGGAAATGGCACTCTTACATTAGACATAAGATGTTATCTCCATCTATTACCTTTTTTCTATGGAGATTTTTTCACAAGTTACTTCCACTTGATGATATACTTAAGATGAAAGGTTTAAAACTTGCTTCTTTCTGTTATAACTGCAAAGAGGGGCTGAAAGTTTGAACCATTTGTTCTTTGAATGCACTTTTGCTAAAGATGTTTGGAATACAATTGGATTTACTTTGGGATCAATTGGCTACCAAATTTAACCTTAAAAGCTGCTATTAATAGTTGGAAGGACTTCAATTCTACTTTCTATAAGCAAAGTTATTTCCTCGGCATTGTTCTGTAGTTCATTTAGATGGCACGAAATAGCGATAAATATGATGGTACTTGCCTTACTCCCTCTACTACTTCTGCTTTTGTTGTGGCTTATTTTAAAAAGGCTTGGCGTAATTCGATTGTGAATGAAGCTTCTCTTAATGTTGGTAGGGGTAGGTCAATCATCTTAATTAGATGGGCACCACCCTCACACAGCAGGATTAAGATTAATGTTGATGAAAGTTTTGCCAAAGAGTATAAGGGTGTGGGTGGAATATTTAGAGATGAAAATGGTCATTGTTATTTCTTCTTTGCATCACCATGTATGGCAAATTCTTCTATTGATGCTGAAATTATTGTTGTTCTTGGTGCGTTACAAACTGTTGTCTCTCTAAATCTAAAAACTCTTATTTTGGAAACTGATTATGAGATTCTGTATTGTATGCTCTCTGCTAAGCTTAACCCCCCTTGGCATGCCATAATTTGGTTTAATTGCATTAGGCAAATTATTGAGGGATAGGATTTAGACATATTATTTTCCTTTGCATATAGAGAATGCAACAAATCTGCGGATTGGCTTGCTAAATGGAGGGTACATGGTCCTATTGTTGCCATCACTCCACCTCCCATGCTAGCTAAGTTGATAAAAAGTGATGTGGCAGAACCTTATATTCGAGTTTAATTTGCTGTTTACCAGTTTTGTTTTGTTTTTATTGGCTTCTATGATAGTTTTTTGCTGTAAGGCTTGTGGCATTGGTTGTGGGGTTTGTTTTGCCCGCAGTTTTAACTATTATGTGGTGGGGATGTAATTATGTTGGAAGGCTTGGTCTTTCACGCATAGAAAGCTCCTATTCATGGGATTTTGCTGTCTGCACGTAGATGTTAGGGGTATCTGTTTCTTGAAGCTATTAATTTGGGACTACTTGAGGTTTTCATGTTACTTTGTTTTCACTTTAAAGAATAATGGTCTGGAAGCTCACATCTTATTGGATACAGGACTTGAGTGCTCACATTCTATTAGGTTCACTATTTCATTAGTTACTATTTGGACTCCTTTTATGGCTACGGGTGCTCTAGAGTTAATTGAATTACTTTACCTGTTTTACTTTTGGTTCTTATTAGCAGGTAGCTTATGTCAGATTTTCCCATGGATTGTGAGTCACTGCTTGGCTGCCCACTATTTCTATTGCTATTTTATTTGGTTTTGAGGGTTAATCAGCTGGAAGGATTGGATGGCTATTATGATTAGTTTGACTGCACATTTTCATAAAATTTGGACTCTGCATCTTCGATTTACTTACTCTCGGATTATCTTTTTTTGTTATAATGTAATTTTGGGTATACACTTATGTTGGTATACTTTTTTTGGTTTCTTTTACATGTATTTTCTTGTTTTTTTGGGTGGAGTTGTAATGCAGATACGAGAACCCCCTGTTAGACGGGGATCCACTATCCCACCACTTAACTCTGTATCTTTCCTTTAATCAACACGTAAGGAGCCACGAGTTGCTCTTTTAATATATATATATATATATATATATATATATATTTTTTTAAATATATAAACAAAATAAATTTTTGTTTTATTTTTTTTATTTTTTTCATGCTTATAGGTAATGTTTGGCCAAAGAACTAAGGTGGGCACTATGAAAAGGGGTTTTTTGAAAATTTTTTGCATGGTATAAAGAAAAATAAATACAATATAAATTTTAATGCATTTAAATTTTATTTCCAAATTCAATTTATTGTATTTGATTTTTTTTAATTTGGGAGAACTAAAAATACACCATTTGTGAAAGAATGTTGCTTGCTACTATTGCAACTCATCATTTGTTGCCCGTCACTTATCGCTGAGCGTTTGTCTCATCAACAATCGGACATTTGTCGCATGCCACTACCTGTTGAACTACCTCCATTGTTGCCACCATGGCTACTTCCCGCTTACTACCACCATCATTTTAGGCTTCCATTCAATTAGCTCTGCATTCTTGATCGTTGCTAGCAGCCCCGGACATTTGTCACATGCCACTCCCTGTTGAACTACCTCCATCATTGCCACCCTGGCTACTTCTCGCTTACTACCACCATCATTTTAGGCTTCCATCCAATTAGCTCTGCATTCTTGATCGTTGCTAGCAGCCCATCGCTCGCCATAGCCAATTGTTGCTCGTGGGTTTTGCATTTGTTGTGTAATCACTCAGAAATAAAAATTCAAATTCATGTTTTTCTAGTGTATGAGTATCAATAGCTGCTTTTCAATACATGTTTGGTTTGTGGAAAAAAGAATGGAGGGTAACATAAATGTATTGTTAAAGTGATGTGTTCTAGTTAGAATATCTTTTCTAGTGTAAGAGTATCAATAGATGCTTTTCAATACATGTATTGTTAAAGTGATGTGTTCTAGTTAGAATATTTTGAAGTTATTTGGTTTAGTGTAAATTAAAGGTAGAACTTTGCATTTTCTTATTTGTTTTTAAGAAAAATAAATTTTGTATTAAGAAAACCTATTAAGGTAGAAGATGGCGGGCCGTTTGAGACGATGGAAATCAGTGGTGGGAGACGGGTGAGTGGATGAACGATGGTGAGTGGGGGATGTTGTTGGGTTGTGAGGATGAGCAAATGGATGACAGTGGGCGGCGCTGATATCAGTATGCATTAAAAATGAACCAAAAAGTGAATTTCATATACATTGAAATTTAAAATCATTGCTATACGTGAAAAGTACATCAACACAAATCTTGAAGCAATCCAACGACCAAGCGAAAAGACTGCAAGTGAAGGGCTGGATGATAAACAGAGCGCTGGGCTTTTAATCATGGGTACTTTTCATGCGATGGGTTGACAATCTTGAGATAAGATGATCATCCTGAAACGAGCCTAAGAACCAAATCAACTTAAGATATGATGATATTATTATCAAGCAGACAGTGACATGACAATCTAAAGACGAACGATCAAATTGCAAATGACGATCGCCATACCTCATGACGATCAAATATGCCTACTTGTTATATTTTATTTTATTTGATATCTATAATTTACCAAAATAACCCCATTAAAATCAATAATTCAAGGGCAATTCTGTAATTTCAACAATCATATCCCTATGTCTATAAATAGGAATCATTTTACAATAAAATTATTACTCGTTACTATTAAAAAATGTTTATTCTTTCTGAATTGTACAACACTTTATTACTTGGGTGTGCTTTTCAAACATTTTTGAATTCAACACCTGCAAAAGAAATGTAATACACTCATATATATTATAATGCATACCTTTTTCAACAAATCAAACAATTGTTTATGCTCGCATTGCCCCCTTTTTAATTATGTTATCAAGTTTATTTTTTTTAAACATAGTTAGAAGAAAAAATAGATTTTATTTGTAAACTTAGGATCTGTTTGGGTAAGCTGCAACTTATATAATAATTTGCTGATAAGCTGATTAAAAATAACCTACTGATAAGATAGATGCGTGAGCTATTACAAATTTTTATTTTTTTGGAAAAACCAAACTGCGGCGAGAAATCTAGATAAGTGCGGTGTGAAAACACTGTTTTTAGCTTTTTGAAAACTCATAAACTGTGAAAACACAATTTATCTAAACAGGAATGATGTATTTCCAAAATACCACCACAACAAATAAGCTGTCCCAAACAGGCTCTTAGATGCCATTGTGAAAATTTCGAATAAAACCGGTCATTGAAATGATTATTTTATTTAAAATAATAATCACCACTTTCGTCTATTTATATGATTATCTATAAATGAAATGATTATAAAAACCCCTCAATTAAATAATTTTATCCATGAAAACACAGCGGCTTGTGGCATCAGTGTCGGTCGTCTCCCAAATGCCCCACGCCAGCTCATCTTACACTGCATTATTAAAATAATTAAAAATAAATTCTCCGCAGTTGGAGCGCCGTCGCTTTCCATCCAAACCTCCGCTGGCTTTTAATCTGCATCTCAACACCGACAGCCGATCGCTGAGAAAGGTTTCGGAGCTCACATTAGTCTCGCTTTCCCCCTCTCCAGCTGGGCAACATAAAGCAAGAGCTGAGGTAGATCTCGCTTTCCCGTTGAGCAATCGAATCAAATGATTGTTTCTTCTGTTTGTGATTTGATGAAGCAGTTCAGCTGCGAGTTGTTTATCCGGATTTCGTTTTCTCAGGTTTTCATTCTGAAGGTTGGAGGGCTGCTATCGATTTTGCTAGATTGAATGCAGTTTCAATAGAAGCTATGCGTCAGTGAATCACTCACATAACAAGATCGGTCAAGAAACTACCAGATCTGATGGCGGTTGAGGGGGAAACGAGGGTTGGTATCTATATCAGACAATTGTTTTACTGTTTCTTGTCTATTGTTGCAATATTTGCGTTACTGATGTGATTGATTTTGATTGGGATGAAGATGCATGCTAAGCATGAGAACGGGCAAGTATGCCAGATCTGCGGGGATGGTGTGGGAAACACGGTGGAGGGAGATGTTTTTGTGGCTTGTGACGTTTGTGGATTCCCGGTTTGCAGGCCGTGCTATGACTATGAGAGGAAGCACGGGAACCAGTGCTGTCCTCAATGCAAGACTAAGTATAAAAGGCATAAAGGTTCGGTTCTTACTCGCATGTTGTTGATTTTCTTGATGTCATCATTGGTTGTTGTTTCTCAATGCATTTTCTTGATGGACGGGCTTGTAGTCTGTAATGATTTTTTTGGTTTTGTTGAAAATTTAGGGAGTCCGCCTATCCACGGTGAGGAAGCGGATGAAGTAGATGCTGATGATGCTAGCGATTTTGATTATCCGTCAGGCAATCAGGATCAGAAGGGTGCTGACAAGATGATTGGTTGGCATATGAACTATGAGAAAAGCAGAAATCATGGACTTCCGAAGTATGACAGTGGGGAGATCCCTCGGAACAACATCCCTATGCTCACTCATAGTCGGAGCCAAGAGGTATTCGAAAAATTTATATTGATACACAGATCTGTGAATGTCCTGATGGGATGATATTGGACTCTGTTTGATATTTTCATTTAAGTAATTTAAAGATGATATTTCTATATTTATATAATCAATTTTGTGTTCAGCTATCTGGGGAACTGCCAGGAGCATCACCAGATCATATGATGTCTCCGAGTGATGTTGGCAAGCGTGTGCATTCTCTTCCTTACGTGAACCATTCCCGTGCGGTTTCCATTCACTTATTTTAGTTTTTACCTGTTTGATCAATGCAATTTCTTCCATCTATTACAGTTTTGTGCATATTTTAATTTCAATTTTTGAATGAATTCCTTGATCAGCCAATCCCTCGAGGGAATTCTCTGGTGGGTTTGGAAATGTTGCATGGAAAGAGAGAGTTGATGGATGGAAAATGAAGCAAGATAAAAATGCACCTCCAGTGGCCACAAACGTCACTAGCACCGCTCGCCATGCTCCATCTGAGGGCAGGGCTGTTACAGATATTGACGCTGCAACTGATTACAACATGGAAGATGCTTTATTGTGAGTTTATTAATTTTTAAATCTTGGCCTGCATTTTTTTTTTCAATCTACTGGCTCAATTTTAGTAAGCTTCTTACATGAACTGCTTGTTTTCAGTTGTATGTTTTTAATAGTTAAATTTCAGTTAAATGATAATTTTCTCCTACCTTGTTACATTGATGACGTTGAATCTTCAATTTGTAATATAGTTCTTGCTTTAGTCCATTGCACCCATGCTTAGTAGTTGCATGTGCTATTCTGTTGATGTACTGTAAAATTTCAATGTTTGTTTTTCTTGATTATTCATAAAATTTATACATTTGCATTTTGATAGTATAATTTTTTAAACATCATAGGAACATTGCTGATTATATCACGACATATTTCTATGTGTTCGAATAATGTTTAACAATGACCTATACGAATAATGTTTAACATTAAACCTTTGATATGTTTAACAATGACCTATTCGAGAGCAACCTTTGAACAAGTGGTACCAGCCCATTCTCTTTGAGAGAAAATGATGAGTTTAAAGTAGCTAGGAATATTTCTTCATTGAAAGAATAACACGCAAAATGGCTCAAGATTTTCTACTCTAAGAAAATCCTGGTGTGTATTATGTATGCTCCCAGAGTTATAGTTACACCATTAAATCTATTGTGCCTAGGTGAGGCTGAAAAGATTTTTAAAATGTAAAAGAAGATGCTAATTTTAATTTGATTTGCAAGAAAGAATTTGACCACTACGACAGATCCTGTACCAATTTTTTTAGATGAATGTAGAAGTGTGCTATAATTACTACACAATCAATGAGCCTGGGACATGTAAGCAAAGTTTGTAGAAATTGCTCCAACTCATAGAAATATACAACAACAACAACAAAGCCTTAAACCCACTACGTGGGGTCGGCTAAATGAATCAATTTTCTCGTTTGGGTCCTATTTAGTGTCATATTTTCATTTAGTTCTAATAAATTAAGATCACTTTTTATACAATAAGCCCAAGTCTTCCTTCCTAGGTCTACCTCTGCCTTTCTTAGGTTGCTCTCTTATAGATCATTTTTAAACTTATCAAAGGTTTAATGCTCTCCTTTTCATGGATTGGTCAACTTTATCTGTTAAACCAAAATTATCTGGTTGTCATTTATATTTCATATTTTAGTTTACAGTAGGGATTTATATTTCAGTTTCTTTTGATTTACTATAATTTTTGTAGTATTTAGGATTTAACCTAGTTTTTCCTTATATATTATTTACTTTATGCATTTTTATATGGCTCCCATATAACGGTGCTCAACTTTTGTACGAATTTTTAAGGGGCATTTACATGCAGACGATACAATTCTTATGTATTTACTCATCTTACACCTACCTTTCATATTTACATGTATGTCACTCAAATCTTTTGTTACCTTTTTAAAAGTTAAATACGCATTTTCATGCATATATTTATGACAACAAGGTGTTGTAAATGTATATATTAAATTTTGGGTGTTAGATATGTAAATTCATAAAAATTGTGTCATATTTATGTAAATTTCCTAAATTTTAATGGTTAAAGGTCTTCTTCTCATGATAAACTTGTGTGATGCAGTAATGATGAAACCCGGCAGCCTCTTTCAAGGAAAGTTTCTATTCCATCTTCCAGGATAAACCCATACAGGATGGTCATCGCTTTGCGACTTGTTATCCTTTGTATTTTCCTGCACTATCGTATCACAAATCCTGTGCGCAATGCTTATGCTTTGTGGTTACTGTCAGTGATATGTGAGATCTGGTTTGCAATGTCCTGGATTCTGGATCAGTTCCCCAAGTGGTTTCCTGTAAACCGAGAAACATACCTTGATAGACTAGCTATAAGGTACCTTGAGCTTTTACTCTTCATGTATTAGAGTGACTGCAACTTTTCTACAATTTTATTTATTAGATAAATGCCTATCAACATCCCAAATCTTCTTGTCTGTGACAGGTATGACAGAGAAGGTGAACCATCTCAGTTGGCGGCTGTGGACATATTTGTCAGCACTGTGGATCCTTTGAAGGAACCACCCCTAGTCACTGCCAATACCGTACTGTCTATTCTCGCTGTGGATTACCCTGTGGATAAGGTATCATGTTATGTCTCTGACGATGGAGCTGCTATGTTGACATTTGAAGCCCTCTCAGAAACTTCAGAATTTGCAAGAAAGTGGGTTCCTTTCTGTAAGAAATACAGTATTGAACCTCGGGCACCAGAGTGGTACTTTGCCAAGAAGATCGACTACCTCAAAGATAAGGTTCAGCCTTCATTTGTCAAGGATCGTCGAGCAATGAAGGTATGAGACCTAGATTATTAAACATGGGTGAATCATAGGCTCAGTTGGAATTTTAGTATTTTACCAGTGCTTTTTATATGATGCAGAGAGAATATGAAGAGTTTAAAGTTCGTGTTAATGGCCTTGTGGCCAAAGCACAGAAGATTCCTGAAGAAGGATGGATCATGCAAGATGGCACACCTTGGCCTGGAAATAACACGAGAGATCATCCTGGAATGATTCAGGTAGATCATTTCAGAATCTGGTTATATATAATGCCCGTATGGGAGAAAAGAACTTTTAATCATTTTACAGCTTTTTCTTGTGGATAAACACTGTTCCTATATATTGAGAGTTCTTGTTCGTCTGAAATGCTCTAGAATAATGGAAGTTTATGCAGGGCGGAACCAATAACTCTGTTGAAGGGGGTTATAAAAAGGATTTATATATAAATATTTCAAGATATTTCCCTTCACACTCCATCAATACATAAAGTGACCGGATTCACAAACAACTTATAATTTACACGAGAACTATTATTTTAATTCATACATAGCACAAAACTATAGCATCATCTGTATCAAATATCCCTCAGAAAAATCAAGCAATTATTTCATAGGACATAACACATCAGTTTCTTTTTTTACTGTATAATCGAGTAAAACAATAATTATTGCTTATTAAAACAAATAAAGCATCTTAAACTCGAATATGGAATACTCAAAACAATAGAAGAATCTGTGGGCTCTCAAAATTAACGACCGCTCCTTATGGAAATCCCTGCATTTGTTTTATTTTTGTTTTGAGAGTTATCTTTAAAGGACCAAATTTTCAAAAGCAGATGAGATAAAGATTTCGCTCTCATTCAACAATGACTTTTTGATAATGGAGTTTGAGGTTTCCCATAAGCACAAATCCCTATGGTTAATTACTCATCCCGATAACGAGATAACACTTTCGATTAAAGCTAGCATTAAAAATTGAAAATTGAATATATAATAGCAGCAAACATATAATATTTTAAATTATAAAACACATCACTTGGAGCTTAAAGCAAATAGTGGGGTAATAAAGACGAAACACGATCAAGCTCTTATTGTTATGTCATCCTGGGTTGTCGTGGTCTCTGCTCTACATAGTTAGGGGAGGTAGTCGACCCAACATTACAAAATGATTCTTATTAGCAACCATTAGTTGCGCTGTGCAAGAGATTCTTGTAGATTCACAATGCAAGAGATCATTGTAGATTATTAGTTAACATAAATCTTTATGTCAATCAATTTAATCCTTGTAATTCACAACGCAAAGGATAGAAAGTCGTTGTGGTATATATGGGTTGCGGCCTTGATCGTAATATAATTGTGTAATTTGGTTGTAACTATCCAGTCCGAGAGTTCTGGTCGTAACCACTACTTTGTGGTGTCATTTAATGGCAGAATCACACTTATAAAGGACTTGGGTCATGTCTTTACCGACATGCAATTATTTTGATTGTGAATATATTAATACACTTAAAATGATATTAGCTCTTTGTGAGCTGAAGTCAATCAGAAATTTATCACCCTTGACAAACTGTTGTGGAGGGTGGATATATTTTGTTTTTAGTTTTAAGTGATTGAATTGTAACTTGAACATTTAGTTGGTTACTTTAAAAATTTTAATTTAATAGATTGGTCTCTCCGGTTGAAATTTTCAGTCAACACGGCCATCATCTGAGTATTGAACATTTTAAAACTTTTATATTTGAAGGAGATATTTAGTTTTGCTAATTTAAGCTTTTCAAAGTAAGTCCTATCAACTTCTATTTTTACGGATATGAGGATCAGACTACGTGATTTAGACTTATAAATTCTTATTTCAGGATTTGAACATTTATTAAAGTTTATTAGGTTTGTCAACTTCAGTCATTATAAGGAGGATGATTGAATTAGTCTGATGAGACTTACAATTTTATTGTATAGATAAGACAATCCGATTAGCTCATGCAACATTCTCGAACATCGTATTTAAATATTTAATATTTTGGTTGAAGCAAATGCATATTGGTTTTGAAACTGTGTTATAGAAAGTTTTGAGATTACACATGATTGACCATAAATATTTTAAAATATTTATAACTTGAGAGTGTTCAACTTGTTATTCATATACTTTAAAAGCTCTTGTATTAATTTCAAAATCTTGGATTTGACTTTAAGAAAATCTTGAATGTTAACTTTACACATCATTTAGAAATTGGAATAGTTGAAGCAAGTGTTATGATTTTTGGGTTAATACTTTCATTTTGAGCTTTAAGAGCGATTGTATGTTATTCACTATAGATGTATTGCGAATCTGATGACAGGATTTTAAAATTTTAGAAAACTTCATATTTAAATTATTTTTCGTTCCCTAGGAGTTTAAATCTGAAAAAATTAAATTTAAAATATTTTTCAAATTTATGAACTTTAATTTTAAAATTCAAATTTAAATATTTTAAGCACTGAAATTTTATATTTTAGCAACCCTTAACTCTAAAATTTTTAAATGCCTAAATATTCAAAAGCCCAGGACCCCGACATTTGAAACCCTAAGTGTCTAAATTTTAAAAGCTCGAGTTTCTCAATCATTTTAAAATTCAAAATGAGTCACATTTTATTTGATTTTATAAATTGAAGATTTCAGATTACAAGTCTAAATCACTAAAACTTTTGGCATCTTTTTGGCGTCAACCCCTGTTAGGGGGTGTGGGAGAATGCTAACATTCCCAGCTATCTCAAAATAATCGTTGGTCAGTGTTGTAAGACAGTGCGGTCAGAGAGCACAGACAACGTTTAACTCTCTATCTCAAAAGATGCGATGAGCCTTCAAATACATGTAGAAAACGTGAGGTTATAAATTAAGATCCCCATTTCGACAGTCTCCCGGCGTCAACCCTTGGTAGGGGGTAGGAAATAGTGTCAACTGTCTTAGCTATCTCAAAAGAATCACTGTGGTCATGGAGCAAAATCATGGTTTTCAATACGTGGTCTCAAAAGACGTAATTGGGAAGCAAACATGTGAGTTTAAACTATGTGACGGGTCTTTAGTGTACCTACATGAAGGGTTATATTCCAAACAAATAACTCTTAATTCTTCAAACGAGTTTGTGATTTTTCCGCCAAATGGGTACTCTGCTCTCATTGAATGAGGTTTTTAAAATTTTTCAGTTGTCCCAAAATTATTTCTGCAAGAAAGCATGAAACCCTGATTTTAAAAATAATCTTCATAGAAGTTCATTTTCCCCGCCTGATGGTTACTGAATGGAGTTTTTTAAAAATAATTCTATTGCCCGAATATTATACCTTTTCTAGTGAGACAATGATATTCACGGCGATTGAGCCTTTAAATTTCCCATCACCATCTCCTGTTATGCTTTGCACAATTTCCTGTGACAAAGATGGTGTAAAGTTTAACAATATCTACTTTGCCCTGGAACCATCATTTAAGTAATACTGAACAGTACGAGGTTAGGTATTAGGATTTTATTTATTTATTTATTTTAATTTCTTCTCTTTTTTAATTCAGTTTTAAGGTTAGTAGAATCTGCTTGTGCATTTGCTGTGCGGAAATTAATTTCAAATGACAAAATATAGACTTTCACCCAATCAAATGGAATTAAGTGATTTGCAATTATGTAATTTTAATAATAATTTTTAAATGAGTTCAAGGAAATTTCATAATAAATATAACAATGAAAAGGATAATAATATAATTTTCCTGTACTTAATTGGAAGTAATAATATTTGGAAACAAGCTTATTTTTTTAATCCTGATTTCTTCCTCTTGGTCCAATTGCTCTAAGTCCGAGTGGGCTTTATGCTTCTGTCCTCCACATGAATATATACAAGAATGGTGGCGGTGACAAAGAACCCCACTGGTTGAGGTGCTGATTGCGTGTAGAGAAGAAAGGCCAAGATGTGCAGCTTGTTGTGGCTTTGGAAACCAAAATACGGCAACCCCGTTGCCTTTGGTGCGTCCGTCCAAGCGAAGTCCAGCGAGAGAGAGGAGCTGCTGAAGTTTTATTTTGAATTAAACTGCCCTTCCAGTTCCCGATCTGTCTGCCCTTGGGTTTATGGAAAAGCAGAATGCTAGTGATTAGGATTAAATTTTCGTGGTTAAGAAAGTTTGTATATATTGATATGCACGATTCATTTTGCATGCCTTAGCTATTTGTCGTTGACCAATGCTTCATACATATTTTACCATGTCATTGACCTCGGGTTATCTGCGCACATAATTTTTTTGACAAATTTTTGTGTTATGCTAGAAAAGTACATGCAATATTGAAGTAAGGAAGATTTACATACATACGATGCAATTCGTATGTATGTACATATCTAACACCTAAAATTAATTTTTTACATACATCTAACCTTACAAATGAATGAAAAAGTGTATTTCAATTCTTAAAAGTTAAAATGATTGTTTTTAGATGTAATATGAAAGATCTGGGTTCTATAAATATGAAATGTAAAGTTTTGGTGTTAGATACCTAAGTACATATGATATAGGTTGTATGAAAGATTTGGGTGGTATAAATGTAAAAGGTAAAGTTGAGTTGTTAGATATTTAAATATATAGGAATTAGGTCATATATATGTAAATTCCCCTAAATGTTATGTATGCATAAACTGGACTTATACTCCTGTATGTTTGGTCATTTCAGGTGTTCTTAGGCCACAGTGGAGGACTCGATAGCGAAGGCAACGAGCTGCCTCGATTGGTCTATGTTTCCCGTGAAAAGCGTCCTGGTTTCCAACATCACAAAAAAGCTGGTGCTATGAATGCACTGGTAGGTAAACAAACTCGGCAATGTGTATTATTTTTGTATTTGGAATTTTCAAACTTACATGTTTTGATTTTTTAGTTACAAAATTTCAGTTACTTCACAACTTCTCTGCAGGTACGTGTGTCTGCAGTCCTTACCAATGGGTCTTTTCTGTTAAATCTTGACTGTGATCACTACATAAATAATAGCAAGGCGTTGAGAGAAGCTATGTGTTTTCTCATGGACCCCAACCTCGGAAGGTCCGTTTGTTATGTGCAATTTCCGCAAAGATTTGATGGCATTGATAAGCACGATCGTTATGCCAATCGCAATACAGTGTTTTTTGATGTGAGTAGCACTCTCCCATGTGAATTCTTGACCTCTTAATGATCTTTTATTTGTTAAGGTGTATTGAGTACGAGAGATTGAACTTTTGATTGGTTTACTAGCATTTTCCATTAATATCTTTGAATGATGCTTCCTTATTACCTTTTAAATGCTGGACACCATTGGATATATTTGTCTGATCATATTTTTCATGTACTATTTAACGCAATCCATGGAAAATTTTTCTGCGGTGTTGTAATTTGAGTTTCAATGATGAAATGTTTATTTGCTTGTTTTCAGTGAGGATTTTGATTGAGTGAAGCTCCATGGAATCATCAAATTTGACGGACAATTTAATTTGCAGCATTAAAATGGATTATTTTCCCAATTCCGTGAATTTCAAATGTTTTAATACTTGTATAATTGTGTCATCAGTTGTTCTTTTTCATTTTGAGTTGTTTAAACATAGACAAAATTTTCTTTATTGTGATAGAAAGCAGAGTAAGAGAAAACAAAGGCAGGTGACCATCCAACGAAAGGAATGATAACAATTGATCAATTAAATGACAGTGGGAATGGAAACCTTAAGTTTTGGAGGCCTTGTATATTGTGGAATATTAGATAATCACATACGAGAAGATGAAAGTAAAACTGATCAACTAAACTTTTGGGCATTGTAACATTGCATGAATGCATTCTTTATTTAAATGTAGTAATTATTTAATTAAAATCTGAAATCATACTATATCTAGTATGCTTCTTTCTAACCATTTTCTTGTTATGCTTTGGTAGATTAATTTAAGAGGCCTCGATGGGATTCAAGGACCGGTTTACGTTGGCACTGGTTGTGTCTTCAATAGAACTGCATTGTATGGGTATGAACCTCCAGTGAAAAACAAGTCTAAAAACAGTGGCTTTTTCTCTTTATGTTGTGGTGGCTCTCGTAAGAAAAATTCAAAGTCTAAGAAGAAGAGTTCTGACAATAAGAAGCAAAACAAGCACGTTGATAATACTGTACCTATATTCAACCTGGAGGATATAGAAGAAGGTGTTGAAGGTAACGCATATATATATATATATATATATATATATATATATTGTTTCATCTGTTCTTAAAATCCTCGTAAAATGTTATATTGATTCAAGTATTGATTTTCTTAAGATCAAACAATTTGAGTTTGTTCTAGATTTATATTTGAAGTTAAATAGTTTTCTGATGCTAATTCTATTAGAACATATACCTTTTTTCCGAATGTTTTGACATTTTACAGCTACTTATGAGATAAACGTGATGAATTGGTTATTATTTTGCAAACACTATGGCCTTCTTATTTAGAAGTTACAATTCTTATTCTTTTCCCAATGAGGAGAAGGCTTAAACTGAAATCGTTTATAACTGAATATTGGTGTAAGCTCAAATATGATTACTTCGGTATTGCTTTTATTTTCTGCTTTCCCCGATCATCTAATTGTCTCTTAATATTTCTTATTGGAATGACTACTTTTGATGATAATGTTAACTAAAAACATGCAATAATTAACTAAATTTGAACAGGCCGTCGTTATCCTGCCCATAAAAATTAATTAAGAGAAACAATAATCCAAAGTTTTAATAACTTGCTAACAAAATGAGAAGAGTTAGGGCTGATGCCTACATTCAGTTCTCATTTGAAACATTGATTGCTTTTCCGGTCATTTGTAGTTTTGCTCCTATCAACAATATGTGGATATGATGGACTTGCTTAATAAACTTTTTTATTTCCTTTTGTGCTGTTAGTAATAGCTTTTTTGCTTTAAAATTTCTAATGCTTACATTAGATGATCCTCCCAGCTTTATCTGCTTTGTATCCTGCAAGAAAACTCAGGTGACATCTCCTGTTAAGTCTAAGCCTTGCTCGTTGTCGCTCTTTAAAATACAGGTGCTGGATTTGATGACGAGAAATCACTTCTCATGTCACAAATGAGTTTGGAGAAAAGATTTGGCCAGTCATCTGTCTTTGTTGCTTCAACTCTAATGGAGCATGGTGGTGTTCCTCAGTCCGCAACTCCTGAGTCATTATTGAAAGAAGCTATTCATGTCATCAGCTGTGGCTATGAGGATAAGACAGACTGGGGAAGTGAGGTAAGGATGCAATTTTAATTTTGCTTGCTATTTGTAATTGCAATTTCAGTTCTTTTATGTTGAAACGTCCAATTTTCACACTGCTGAACCATTTTCTCCTTTAGAATCGATGTGTGGGAAATTGCGGTGGTAGAGTAGCAAATTATTGTGTTAGCGTTGTATAAGAATCTAACAAACTTTTAGACAAAAAGTAAGCAATTAGTAGCTACATCATAAGTTTTTTTGTGGAAAACTCAGAAAGGGAAAAAACCACGAGGTCTTGCTTAGCTGAAACATTCTTATGAATTGGTGATTATAGGTACAACCCCTTGTCCCATAGGAGGAAATGGGTTATATAGTTTTTTTGGTTACGTCTATGTGTAGTAATACTTGTTGCCCCGTGGTAGAGAGTTGGTTGCAGCGGTGATAAGAGGTTGCGGTGCTGGCAACAAGAGGTGGCGGCGTCGGCGACCAAATTAGGAAGAGGCAAAGGCGGTCGGAGGCTGCGACAACTAGAAGTGCCTACTTTGGCAACCAGAGTCGGCGGTGACTGGAGTCGGCGGCAACAATCGGAGGTGATGACGACATCTAGAGGTAGCGGTGGTGACGGAGGCGGCAACTACGGACAGAGGATGTGGCGGCATAGGCGACGACGACCAGAGGAGGTGGTAGAGACCGCAGGCGGCGACAACGACCGAACTTAGCCGGAGGTTGCTGGGGGGGGCAGGTGAACCGCGCGGCGGCGCGCGCGGCGGGGGGGGGGCGATCTGTAGCAACTTTGACCGTTGACGTCAGCAATATGAAGCGGTGACGACCTGAGGCTGTGGCGACCGGAGGCGGCGCCAGCAACTGGAGTTGGTAAAATTTACGGTGTAGGATGCACTTCTACAGGTTCTGGACTTAGTCCAGGTTGTTGTTAATGAAGGAATCTGACCACGGTTGAAATCGCAGCTTCTGGCCTCGACCTCCTATGGCCGCTCCCGTTGCAACCTCCGAACGCCGCCTCTTTCAGCTGACATCGACACCACTTTCGACCATCGCCACCACTTACGACCATTGTTGCCTTCGCCGCCGCCTCTTTCGACTGCCGCTACCTTCTGCCTTCTGTCGCTACTTCCAACCGCCGCCTCTACTTCCAGCCGCCGACTTGTGTTGTTGTCGCCGCTCGATCCCTACCACGGGACAACAAGTTCCTCTACTCACAGTCGTTGTAACCCGAAAAACTATGTAACCCCTTCCCACCCATGAGACAAGGGTTTGTATCTATAATAACCAACTCATAGTGGAATATTTCAACTGGGCAATACCTAAGTTTTTCTTGTAAAGACGTCTGGTGTACCTATAACTTATAGTGGAATATTTCAATTGGGCAAGACCCAGATTTTTCATGTAATTACGTTTGGTGTTGTTATTGGTTGCTTACTTCTATCTGAGTGTGTGTTGGATTCTCATATAATGCTAAGACAATATTTTGCTAACTACTCTACCCCCACAAATTTCCTCGCACGAATCAAAATGTATTCTCATTCTTATTAGCTACAGAGAAATTCATTGTGTTATCAAAACATATTTTCAGCATGAATAACTTCTTGTATTTGCTTACGAGCTACCATGATGCAGGAAGGCGTAGGATTAGGTTATTTCAAATGCAACTAATATAATGGTTAGTATGCTTTCATGTGAATTAATATTATTTGTTTATGGATCATATATTATTAATTAATTTAAAGACTTAACTTTCTTTAAATGAAAATGGGAAATGGTGGAGTTTAAAATCAGTTGATTGTGAAATTGAAAATATTTGAAATTTTCAATTTCGACTTGGGAATAAACAAAATCAGTTAGCACAAGAACTAATTTATTCAAATTTAGATTTTCAACGCCACTTTTCATCCGCTACACGAAGCTAAACTACTGAATTCTGCATGTAACAATAGAAAAAAAACATCAAATGTCCAAGGTGGTTGCACCTGAGTTGTGATTTATGTCCATATTCTAAGTAGGCTAGCTACAATAAGAAATTAGCGATTCTTGAGTTGATTTTCTCCTGTATTATATATTTAATCAAAGGCCTTCATGTTGATTATGTTAATAACTTATTATCATGGATTGGAATCGCATGCTTCCATTTTTTTTTGTTAGCCAACTAATTATATTGTTATGTGTGCCTTTAGATTGGCTGGATTTATGGATCTGTCACAGAAGATATTCTTACTGGATTCAAAATGCATGCTCGTGGATGGCGCTCGATTTATTGCATGCCTGAGCTCCCTGCTTTCAAGGGATCCGCACCTATTAACCTTTCAGACCGTCTGAATCAAGTTCTTCGGTGGGCCCTGGGATCAGTTGAGATTCTCTTTAGTCGACACTGTCCTATATGGTATGGTTACGGTGGCCGGCTCAAATATCTCGAGAGATTTGCATACATTAACACCACAATTTACCCTCTTACCTCAATCCCACTTCTCCTGTACTGTACATTACCTGCTGTCTGTTTACTCACTGGAAAATTCATCATCCCTCAGGTATTTATCAAAAAGCCCGTCTTTTTATTTTATTTTATTTATTTATCAATGATATTCTTTTTGGGGCATTTACATGCTTGCCACAAAATTCTTATGTATTTACATGTAACAAATCTAACACCTAAACTTTACATTTTTACATTTGTAACACCCAAAATTTTCATATCACATAAAAATACCACTATTTTAAATTTTGAAAAGCCAAATACACCTTTTCATGGGCAGTTAAGGTGGCATATATAAGTAAAAATTGAAGTATAGATGCTAGGCATGTAAATGCATAGGAATTGAGTGCATACATCGTCCATTTTTTTTCTTTTATCGATGAAGGGTTCAGCTCTTGAGAATTGAGCATCAAAACTCAGAATTAATACAAAATTTAATGAGAGGTGTAATAAACTGTTCATACATCCATCCAAAAGGTTTCCAAGAGGATTTATTATTTATTTTCTCAACAGTATTGATTGCTGAATGAAAATAGTGGTTTTCAAAAACAGTGAGAGAGAGGCTAACCAAAAAAAAAAAAAATCTTTTTATGCAACGTAGATAAGACTAAGCAATAAGACCTCTAAATGAATTAAACAGAGCGTTGGAAGCATATAAAACTTAGGAAAGTTATTTACTGGCATAAATAATTTTCACTGATGATGGGTTTTGATTGGAAGAAATCGTTTATCTGCGATGAAATGATTTTCTGACTTGATACATATTACAATCGGAGTTAATAATATCCAGCATTGGACAAACTGTTTGAATTGTTTTGAATGGAAACCAGTGCCTCGCTTTGCTTTTAGATTCTTCACTGATTCAAAAAAATCATGGTGCGTGCTTCAGGTTTCTTATTCAATTTGTTAGATATTTTTAAAGCTAGTATTTGACGGTGATATTCTCGGAGAAAATTTAGTTTCGGATATTTTGATCAAATTTTGATGAGTATAAAATATGAATTATTAATTAATTATTATATCACACGCATATTAAATAAATCTAAGAAGTGTAAAATCATTTCGATCAAATTTTGATTGTAATATGTGCATTTTTAATTAATTATTATATTACACTCATCTTAAAATAAATCATAGAAGCATATTAAATAAATCTAAGAAGTGTAATCTCATTTCGATCAAATTTTGATTGTAATATATGCATTTTTAATTAACTATTATATTACACTCATCTTAAAATAAATCATAGA
>NW_018164466.1:1109418-1111480 GCF_001263595.1 Phalaenopsis equestris
TATGTATTTACATATCTAACATGTAAATTTTATTTGTTTTATATTTATACAACCCATGCCTTCCACATCACATCAAAAATACCCCAATTTATGTAATAGTTAAGCTTAGATGTTAGATATGTAAATTCATAGGAACTGAGTGATATGCATGTAAATCTACCTATACTTTCCCTTTCAAAATCATACGAGTCAGCGGATACCACTTCTTCAATACTTCAATTTACTTTAACCGGCTCTTGATTAACAAATGAATGACCAGCAATTGAGCTTTCAAACTAGTAAAACTTCATCATGTGATGCTAATTTATTTGGAATTCATGTTGCAGTTCTTCTGTAATTATTCTTGGAAAATTTACATATACACCACACAATTTTTATCTATTTACATATCTACAAAAAAGTGCAAGTTACAGTCACAACACCTTGGTGTCACAACGAAAAGATGCATCTCTTTTAAAAAGATACTGATGATGTTATTATTGATGTGATGCTAAAGATTTGATTGGTATACATGCAAATATGAATGTTTAGGTGATAGAGATGTAAATACATAAGAATCACGTCGCATGCATGCAAATGCCCCATTGTTCTTACTAAACCTCTACTGCTGTCCAGGTGCGATATACTGCCCGTGTTTGTGGAGGTAGATCGAATTCTGAGACCTGAAGGCTATCTCATAGTGAGGGATACCAAAGAAACCATCAATGAGTTGGAGCTCATCGCAAGGTCCTTGAAATGGGAGATCAGAATAACTTATATGAAGGAGGGCGAGGGGCTGCTCTGCGTGCAGAAAACCATGTGGCGCCCTAAAGCTGCGGAGGCAAACATAGCTTCCACATCTTAATTCTGAGTTTTGATCTGTAAGATTGTGTAATTCTTTTTAGCTATTCTTATTTATATAAATGTAAGCAAAAATCTTTTCCTTCTTCTTTTCTCAACTCGTAGCAACAACCATGTCTGTACTAGGGAAGAGGATAGGCGTTCTGTTGAGAAGCAATGTGTGGAAACCACGCTTCAGGTGTTCTTCTTTGAAAGTTTTTTGAAATTATCTCAAGTTTATATTTCTTATTTTGTCCTCTGAATTAGAAGATTTGATTATTTTTGGAAGAATTTTTTAGCTCATGACATTCTAATTGAATTTTTGGACGATTTACATGCCAACCACATTTCTTGTGCTAATTTGAATTTTTCATACTAATTCAAATGCATTAGTATGAAAAGATTAATTGTCTTAAAAAAATGTTAATGATAGTAATATTTTTGATGTGTTTTTAAAGATTTAAGTATTGTGCATGTTAATATTAAGATTTAGTTGTTAGATGTGTAAATATGTAGGAATTGTTTGGTATGATTGTTAAGGCTGACTTAAATTTATTTATCGAAGTATGTTTTGCAGTTGGATGAATTTTATTTGGGGATAAATATAATATAAATTTTAATTAACTTTTATATATATTACATCAAATTTAATATAAATTTATTGATCATGTTAATCATGTTATTAAAATTTAGCCAAAATATTCAAATATAAATTTTTTATTCAAGGATGCAAGACGTCTTATAACAATGCGTGTTTTGTTTTGTAATGCGCAAATTTGGCGGATAGGATGCACACCTTTTTGTTTCATTATTTGTGTAGGAAGTTTGGTTGTGAATTTAGCTCGAAGATTATTTAATCAATGAAAAATTAATTCGAATTTTGATGAGCATTAAGATTGGATTAAAATAAACGAGCAGAGTTATGAGTCAAAATTTTGGATCAATTTTTTTTACAAAGTAATTTTGAGTCATATATGAATCGGCTCAAATTAACGAGAGATCGGCTCATAGTATTTTTTTTTTATTTATAAAATTTCTTTATATAATGCTTTTAATTAAATTTAACTAGTCACAAGCCAATCTAGAGCTGATTTCGAGTTGGTACAAATCCAAATGACTAAATTTGGGCCACTTAGTTTCAATTGTGGGCCGAATCGAGCTGATTATGAGTTGAAACAGATTCAAAGAACTCAATTGAGCCAGCTTGTTTTGATTTCGAGATGGATCGATCTCGATTCAATTT
>NW_018164466.1:1111580-1118662 GCF_001263595.1 Phalaenopsis equestris
TTTTAAACCTGATAAACCCCATCTTCTTTGTTTCATTCTTTTTCTGACACCCCCAAGTACTTATGCAACACCCTAGCTCACTTGGAAAACTTTATGGGAGGTGGAAACTGGCCAGAAAAGCTCGGATTTGAAGTCTATTGCGATCCTAGGTGAGATCTTCAACTCATCTTGCTATATTTACCATGGGTTTTGTGGATCTTTGCTGAATCCTTCTCTAATGCATGCACTTCTTCTTTCACTCAAAATGCCTCCTAAGATGAGAGGTAGAGGGATTACACATTATGAGAGGAGATTTGTCAGCCTAACAGCCCCCCAAAATTTCTCTTGCCTTATGTTGAAGAAGAAATTGATCCTTGAGAGGTATTTTCAAGCACCAAGGGGTGAGATTCTGAGTATGATAAAGAAATGGTATTAAGGAATGTTTTGTTACATTGTTGACCTCACCATCATCCTACTTGTCTGAAAATTTTTTTCTAAGGTGAAAGAATCCATGCACAGACAAGCCTTCATATGAGAAAAATAGGTTAATTTTGACCCTACCACTATTAATCCATTATTTTGCCTTTTTGATATCCCCCTTATCAATTACCAATAATTCCTCACCCTAATTACTAGTATATTATTGACTTTCTTACCTATTTTGAGGGCCATTGGAAGACAAGGGCAAGGGAGGAAGGGAGAAGAATCATTTTTCCTTTAACTAACTCAAATAGAATTTCTAAAGCCTTACACTATTTTATTGTGATCCGAATCCTACTCACCACCGGCCTCACATATGTCACTAAAGATAGGACTGTCCTAAACTTTTGTATTCAATAGGAGAAGTCTATAGATATTGGGGCAGTGATCCATCAATCCATACTTTACATCTCTAGCAGTCAGACAATAGTTGGGTTGGGCCACCCGAGTCTGATTACAACCCTATGTGTCTTTGCCAGTGTTCATGAGGAGGATGATGAAGAGAGGCTCCTTCATCAGAAGCCCATTCAATCGAGCCACTATCAAGTTTTATGGACTACGTCAAGTTTCTACCTATGAACATCAATCGAGCCACTATCAAGTTTTATGGACTACGTCGTTTTATGGACTACGTCAAGTTTCAACCTATGAACTAGGTGAGAGCTCATCTTAGCACCACCTTATACAATGTCATGAGCCATTAGTTGATGATATCACTAGATGGTTGGATCAAGTATACTCACCCAGGGAGCTATAAAGTGGGAGCTGCATGAGATCCATAAGCAGACCCAATTATATGTCATCTATCACCAACGCCAGTATGGATATATAAACCAAAGCTTTAAGGTGATACATAGAGGGGAGAGACCACTAGCGTCACTATCGTTCAAGCTCTACATTATAGATGACCAGGAGATGGAGGAAGAAGGACAAGGATGAGTAAAGGCACAACATATGCCTTTTCTTTGTGGCATATTTGTGTTGATTTATTGGGTTATGCTTGTACTTTCTTATGAACTAGTTTTGTTATACGATGATGTAGTCATTTTAGCTTCATATTGTTGCATTCAAATGAGCAATGCTATGATCATGTGTTGGCTTTTGCTATGATATTATTCCTTATGTGCATGTTTCTAGTTTTGTGTGTAATGCTTGAGAAATGAATTTTTGATTATTTACTCACCTTAAATCAATTCTCATAGCTAAGTTATGAAGCATGTTTTACAACTCATGAGAGGAATCCTGACGATCTGATTTGTTTTAAATGCTCATTAGAAGGAAAATTAAAATTATATTTTAAATAATTATGTTCTTCACTTTAAGAAATCTCACCTGAGCCTAAAAACATCTAAAAAAAAGCATAATTAAAGTATTAGAAACTAATCAAACACACTTTAAACTTTTTTAAGTTTTAACTGAGCCAAGTTGACTGAATCTTAACTTTTGAATGGAATATAATATGTTGGGAAGTTGCATTAAAAAATTGAGAATTATCAATTAGGAGAAGTTATACATTCAAAACTCTTAAGAAAACATGCTCAATCAGATGTAGTAATTCTTAGATGAGTGTGAAAAAAAAAAGGGGAGTGGCAAAAGCCTCAATTTTCAAAGTAGATGAACCAACTCATTGAGAAGAAACTTGAGGTGAGCATAAATAAAAATTATTCTCTAATTTATCCCATAATTGATAAAACTTAAAACTTTCTTGAAAAAATCCTTATGATATTATATTCATGAGAAATGCCGAGTAAATTTAAATTGAGTGGTGAAAATTTTAATTGATTTAAAATCACCTTGGATAGTGAAAATATTTTAAATATACAAAATTAAAAATTTTGAGACTGCTTAGACTCAAAATCATGTGAGTTAAAGAAAGAGCCAAGTTATCTAGCATTAATAAAAATTTATCTTAAAATGACATTTACATACTCATATAAACTAGGTAGTCCAACGTGAGAACTATGTACACCATTTGAGTCCTAGCTTAAAATGTGAATTTAATTAAATGAGTAATCAACCAGTTTGGGGGATCATTTTAATAAGAATGTGTGTGATTGCATTTTATTTCAAATCTCATTTTAAGTGTGTATATTGTGCCTCCTTTTATCTGTCATCATTTCTCTATTCATGGTAAGGAAAGTCTATCGAGGAGGTTCTTACTAGTTAGTAGACTATTGAGGAAAACATCTGATGCATTCGATCAAAGAACATTGCTTAAAGGGATGTTCTATGTCCAAGTAAAATATGTCTAAAACTTTATGGGAGTTGAATTGTTGTAGAATCTTTGAAACCTTAAATGAAAATTCAAATTGTTAATTTGAAATATGATTTAGGCTAAATCAATCCTAATCAAATTCTAGTGCAATCTTAAATCGTACAATCATCTCTAAATTCATAAACCTAAAAAACAAATAAAAACATTCCACTTAATAAAATTTACTTTCAGGACCCCAATGGGAGTTTGATAATCAAAGTTTCTAAATCCTTAAGGAGAACTTAGATTCTCAATGTTTTGAATTTAAGATAGAACTTGAAATGAAATTAAACTCATTTAAACTTTAAAATTTCAAACATCAAATTTCTTAAAATCCAATCAAAACATAAATTCTTGAAATGAAGACTGAGTCTAAAAATTGAAATAAGAACAAAAGATCAAAACTTTCAATCCCTTTAGTTTTTAGGACTTTATCCTTTGACTATTGTAGTTTCTATTTGAAAAGATATAATTTCTTCTAAGGTGTCCTATGCCCAATGCAACTAGAAGAACTCACAAACACATTGATAAAATAATCAAATTTCAACAAAATAAAAAGTTTCCAAACAAAATAATTAAATTTCAAATAAAAATAATTGATGTTCGAACCGAACATCATGCAAAGAAAAATTCAAACCAAATATCAATCAAATCAAGCTCATTAGGTCAGGTGTATTGTCCTCTCAAGTTACATTTTCTATTTGATTAACTTTCAAGTTAGATGCGAGTCCTCGTGCTTTCCAACTTGATCTAATCACCATGTTCACCTCCTAGGTTGGTTGTGAGTCCCCATCCTTTCCACCCTAATGTGCTCAAGTTAACAAAGCTAAATAATTCTTTCATTGGCTCTCAAGTTATAAGTGAACTCTCATGATTTCTAACTTGATCTAATCACTTTATTCATCCCTTAGGTTAGATGTGATTACTTTTGCTTTCCATCTTAAACGTGTACATATTAATCAAACTAAAGTTTCAATTCTGGTTCCAAATCATAAATCCAAAATGAACCAGCATAAAACATAAACATTCCGATGAACCATGAAAACCACAAATTTGTTTCAAACAAATATTTATGAAATAAACTAACTATAACTTAAATGCAACAAATAAAATAACAAAAAGTAAATAACTTTTCTAGTCTTAAGTTCATCATCCTTAGACTCTCCTAGTTATTATTTGGACAATCTGTAATGTCCCCTACAGTGTCCTATGTTCAAATACAACTAAGAACTAAAAATCTCCCAAGAATGGCGAACCTTCTTTAACAAAATCAACAAACCAAAAATCTTCATAATACAAACACAATGCACACTGTGAATCTACTTTGCTCTTCTTCATGTCCATCTAAATTTGTGGACCAGGTTGATTGAACTCAGGCCGATTGGGATTGGTTTAAGAAATCAATTCTTTAGACTAATAATTCTAAGTAGAGATGTGTCATAGGTCTCAGCTCAATTTAGCCCATCACAAACTGAAGGAAGTTTTCTTCCAATCCATCAAAATTTAGAGCACTCCACATGTAGCACCATCACGATGTGATTAGGTTGATTTACTTCAAATTAGTCATCACTTATTTTGGTTATCAATCATTTAGACTAGTAAACTTGAAATGCAATGAATCTAACACATGTCCATTTCAGTTTAGGCCATCATAACCTTTATTTGAACCTTCTTCAGGTCCATTGAAAGTTAAAGAATGCCCCATGTGGCACCATCATAATATAATTACGTTAATTGACCTCCATACACTCATCCTTTGAGTTAGTAAATTAGAGTCGAGGTTTGTGTTACACTCACTCAGTATACTTATGGTAAAAATCAAATTCTCTCAATTTTATCGACCATTTAATCAGCCTCCTATATGCTTCTGGACTTTAAAAATAACCTTAGAGGGAGCTACGTATAGACATTAATAGTGTAGGCATGAGAGTAAGGATGTCGCCTTCATGCCGAGACATCAAGGCTAACACAATCCCTTCCGCTAACGGGTAGTAACTCTCCGTGTCAGAGAATCTTGCTAGTGTAATAGATGAGTTGTTGAACTATCTTTTAATCCATTATTATTATAGAGCTTTTTGCATGAGTTTAAACAGTGAGGTAGGCTTCAAAAGAATAAGCAGCAAGGCTAAGTATGTTAGTAGTTGCTCAAAAGTAGCATGATATTCATCCATTTACTAGAAGTCAGTGTTTCGAGCACCTCTTGGTATAGTAAAATACAATAGGTATTTATCCCCTGAGTGAGCCAAGAAAAGGGATATGGAGACTATGTATCCATTTAGTCATTGCACTTTCTTGATATTCTTTGGAAGGCACCATATCTTTTAGTGCTTTGATCATATTAAGATTTTTTATGACCTCACAATGAGTGATCATGAATTCCAGAAATTTCTTTAATGTGACTCTAAATAGGGATTTGGATGAGTTGAGGTGCATGTCATAACAATGAAGAAGTTGGAAGCAACCCTCTGATGAGAGATAAATTGGGATGCCTATAGACTTTTTACTAGCATGTAGTAGACATCAACTCTCATTGTATGCTCAAGGAGACCTTTGAAGGATTTGTTCATGAGTTTTTGATAGGCTAAAAGAAAATTATACAACCCAAATTTCATGACTTGGTAGTATTATAAGTCTTTATCTGTTTGGAAAGATGTGGTCTCTTCATCCTTCAGATCTATCTCTATTTGCTTGTACCCTAATTAATCATTCAAGAAGCTATGCATCTGATATTGAAGTGGTTTCAATAAGGTTATCTGTATGAGGGAGTGGTAAACTATCCTTCAGACATGCCTTTTAAGTTTAGTGTAATTAACAAACATTCTCCAAGCTCCGCTAGTTTTATTGACCATGACGACATAAGCTAACCACAAGGGGTAATGTACTTATAATATGAATCTCACTTCTAGAATTTTATTAATTTCATGTTCATTTGATTGCAAGTGATTTGAATAATAATTTCACCTTTAATGGATGACTGGCTTAATGGTGGGCCCAACCTTAAGGAATGTCGATTGTTTCTTTGTCAACTCTATGCATATCAGTCAAGATCCAAAAAAGGATGTCCTAGTTTGTCTAGAGAAGATCTACATACTCTAATATTTTCTCAATGGAGAGTAGGGAATGGAGCAGTGATCTATATTTTTTTATATGTAAGGATTTATGAAGTTGACACCACTACAACTCCAAAAACTTGATCCCGATTTTTTTATATGTAAGGATTTATGAAGTTGACACCGCTACAACGCCAAAAACTTCATCCTTATATGAAAAATAAGTTGTGTAAAATATATATAATTATAGGTAATTAATAATGGGATTCTACATAAGTATACATATCATTATCAAGTAATAAATTACTTTTTATTTAAGCCCCAAATATCGATCCCACAGGGAAGGTGTAAATTGGCAAATATAAGTTTTACTAGGAAATTTACAGAAAATCAAACAAAATCACTATCACTAATTTTAAATGTTGAGATGTTATAAAAACTAAAGTCTTTAACTATTAGCAAAACAGAAATGCAAAGTTTAAAAAGTAAATACTAATCTACTAACTATGTTTATGCAATGAATATTTCTTATGTGAAAAAGCATCATTCCCACTACAATGAGGTCTGGTGAAATGAGATGAGATAAATATTTATAATATGTATTGTGTCAAATAGGAATTCTCTACCCTGATACAGTACATAAAAAATCATTGGCTAATCCTAGGTTTAGTCCCTAAATTCATGGCTAAGCTAGGAGGATACCGGCTCCCACTCAAGAGTTTTCACTTCCCTTCATCTCAAGGCTAACTCTCGCTTTAGTTTTCAAACACTAAGACTAAATTAGGGATTTTAGTCAGTCACCCTAAAGATTCTCCAATTCTACACCCAACAAAGAATATTTGCCTATTTATTTGCACTTAATTTCTTGAACGAGTTTCTCCTCCATGAAATCAAATGTGATCCTCACTCAATTGTAGAACTCATACTCTATTTCTCGGATCATATGTTTCACAGCATATTTTAACAATTAAATTGATCAGATCGAAAAGTAAATTAAGAATAAAGTTGAAAAACCATCACAATTTATTTTATATTTTAAAATTGGCACATCCAAATTATCTCTTCATTTCACCATATCTCGGTGTATGGAGAAAGATAGAGTGAACTACTCAGACTTCATGAGAAAGACACAGCAAAATACAAATTTCATATATAAAAGAAAGTTCATACAACACTAATAAACAAATAAAACTTATCTGAAACTCTTTCTCAAAACAAATCCCTTGTAGCATTTTCTTAGAAATGCAGGAAGAAGATATCTCTCACTTTTCTCCTTTTCCAACACTCTTATAGAAAATTTCACACTAAATCTCACCACA
>NW_018164466.1:1118820-1119352 GCF_001263595.1 Phalaenopsis equestris
TTCCCATATAAAGAGCAAGGTCGGTTCTCCAAGAGGTGCCTCCAAAATCTATTCAAAAATCACCCAACTACATCGAACCGTCTAGAAACAGGGGTTACTCCAAGAGGTGCCTCCAAAATCTCTTCAAAAATCACCCAACTACATTGAACCGTCTAGAAACAGGGGTTGAACCGCCTTTAGTGCCATCGCGCTGAGTAAAAATTTCAGTTGTTCTGTTGTTCTACGCCGTCGGTGCTGCCCTTGACGCGGTCGGCGTTGAGTACTTCTTCAAAAACGTCACTATGACTCCAAATTCCATCCTTTTTGCTTCCTTTTTTGCTTTAAGTCCTAAAAATCAATAACCTGCAAGAAAACATCAAAATACCTTCCATTAAGGTGCAATATCACCAAAAATAAGTATAAAATATGGGTCTAAAAATGCATATATTTTCGGTGTATCAAAATCCCCCAAACTTACATGTTACTTGTCCTCAAGTAACTCCTCTACTACATAAAAATATGATTTATGGTAAAGAATTTAACTTGTCACTTA
>NW_018164466.1:1120306-1148062 GCF_001263595.1 Phalaenopsis equestris
GAAAAACTATAAGGCTTAAAATTAAATTGCACATAATATATATATATATATATATAATTTGCCGAGAAAGAGTTAATTACAATACATATAACAAAGTGCTAAAACTAACAACAAAACAAAATTAAATTCTAAAAATGAAAATAGTTTTACACATTACAGTTTCACATTACAACATAACAATAGAGTCACAACATAACAATAGAGTAACAATAGAGTCTCAACAATATCACAGAACAAACAATACAATCACAAAGTACAACACAATCAAATAAACAAACAAAAAGATCATCAGTCATCATCTTCTTTATCATCAACATCTAACTTTTGCTGTTGATATGTAGTATAAACAGGTTGAATAGGGAACTGAACTGTATGATCACCCCTCAGGTATTTCACTAAAGCATCATCATAAGCAGCATCATATTCAAACTTCTGGTGAATTAGATCATCTGTATGAGCATTTCTGGCCTCCATGTTCTGCATCCTATGATCCATCCTCAAAATATCTCCCTGCTGAATCATCATCTGATCCAATAACTCCCTATTACTGTGGTCACTTGAAGTAGGCTCACTAAAAATAGGGGTCCTAGAAGTAGAAGGAATATCCCTGACCTTACTTCCAGATCTCCAATCAACATGGGACTCATAAGTCTTAATGTTTGCAGGCCCAATCGGACTCTAAGGCTCAATCCTCTCCTCATCAGGTCCGAAATCAACTTTGCATGCTCACAAAGTGTATAAATAAGAGCAGGGTGTGTCAATCTACCAGTGGTCTCTCCCAGAGCAATAGATCGAGTGTTCATATAAATGATAGAGCCTACATTTATATCCATCACTTGCTGAATACAGCAATTTAGGATGACTCCATCCTTGGTCACTTCACTTGGTCACTTCACTATGATGGTTTGTTGGAATCATCCTCCCAGAAATAAAATATAGAAAGGGGAAAGTTGACTTAGAAAGTTGACTTTAACTCCATTATTTACTTTTCAAGCTCCTTTCTCACCAGTCAGAAAAGAAATAACCTCATTTAAGGCTTCATTTATAGCAGAGAATGAATGATACGGGCATCTATAAACATCTTCTAATAGTTAAAACTCATTTATTTTTCTTGGAGTAAACTCCACCCTTTTTCCTCGAACAAAAATAAAATTATCAGAAGCCTTCGGAAAGGTGGCATAAAATTCCATAACTATCCCAGCTATCGCATCGGCAGTAAAATAATAGAAGTTTTCTCACTGTCGAGCGATAATCAATTGTTCAACTTCTTTTCCCAGATTTGTGAAACCTCGATCCAGAATCACTTTTTTATTTTCTCAAAAACTATGAAATCGAGCACCAGCATTAAAGCTAATAAACTTTTGCTCGTCATATTCTATTTTTCTTTTGCTCGATGTAGGTGCCATAGAAAATCTAGAAAAATTTGATAAAAATCCGAATAAATTCCAAAATTTTTAAAATCAAAATGTAAACCACTTTAAACTTAAATCCACTAAGTAAAAGTTTTTCACCAAAGCATTTTCTCAGAATCTCAAAAAAAAATCCAAAACTTTCGGATCTAGGCAATGTAAGAAAAAATTTTGGTGAAATAAAAAATTTTTAATTTAAAGTGTAGCTCTTATCTAGAGAAAATGAAATCTGAAGTTCCTTTGCCTCTAAATCGCCTCAAATCCGCCCAAAATCAAGCCCTAAGTGTGAAATCTGAAGGTTGAATGTGACTTTAGGGGTAAAATGGAGGTTTTGGGTGAAAATAGCTAATTAAAGGGGTTATTACTGCTCTCGGGTCGAAGACGCCGTTGGCACTGAAGGCCCGAAATTCACTATTTTAATTTTTTCAAATTTTCAATTTCCTTTTAATTTACTCCAAAGTTTTTTTAGTATTTTTAAAGACAAATTTTCATCTAACAATAATTCACAAATAAACATTCACAAGCAATCATTTTCACAAACAACAACAAACTAATTTTTATATATGAAAATACACTTTTTACAAACACATTTCATAAATCACACATTCACACCTATTAAGCAAACTAATCAACTTTGAAATCAAGCCACAATACTAAACACTGGCACAAAACTATACACATAATCAAAGTTCAAAATTCTAAAGCAAAAACAAACTAAACCAAATCAAATCAAATCCACACAATTACATCAAATACAAAAATATTCTTAAGCAAGTAGAGAATTCAAATTCTTCAATCATTCCACTTCATCTTCAGTGCTTTCACCTCCTTTAATATCTCCCATGGATTGGTAATGAACATATAGGTTGTAGAAGGATCGATATGGGAATTGATCTATCGAATTTTCTTCGATCCACCCATTTTCTTTAAACATCTGAACTAATCCTGCTTCAAAAGTTCCAGTATGATCAAAATTTTCTTTCATTATCAAGGTGATAAAAAAGGTACTTAAGATCTCCTACTGCATTCATAATACTCCGAAGTTCCCTTTCAATTTTCTTCATTTTTTTTTGTAGTAAAACTTTTTCCCTACTTTCATATGGCACTTGGGATTGACTGCAAATCAGAAAAATTGTAGAAGGATGCTCAAGTCCATAAATTTGTCCATTCATAATGATACCCATAACAGATTTAAATATGATTGATCTTATATCAATAGGTTTTTTCATTTGAATACAAGAGTTTAAAAAAACACTTTCCTTGATGACTCTACTAATCTTCATACTAGGGAGTAATTTTGCACAAATAAAGAAATGTCACTGCTTCAAAATTAGCTTAAGTGATGAAGCAAGAAAGCTAATATATCCTTCATCTCGTACTTCCCACATATCACTTTCATCCGTCAAAAAATTATAAACATCTTGCATCAAATCTTGCATAGGAATGAAATTTGTATAATGACAGATTGGAACATTTTCTATCATATACAATTCATTAATCCTCGCAGGAGTAAATGGTACATCCTTATCTCGTACGAAGACAACTCCTTGGGTAATTTCATGTATATTTGCATAGAACTCCTTCACTACAGACATAATAACTGCAGCGATAGTGTAACACAGAACTTCTCATCGCCTTTGCAAAAGAAATTATGAAAACATATGGTTTAGAGTTGGAATGAAAATGATCAAAAGATTTTACAGCAGATTAAGGATCTTCCTAAACTACATTTCTCTAGTGATTATGTAATTATAGAAATTGACATCTTTGAAATAGCATGGTGTTGACCTCACTTTTGGTTGAAGTTTAGTTTTCCTTCTTTAGTAGCCTAAGGTCTAGCCATAGGACTTTCTTGTTGACTATTCCTAGAAAAATAGAAAAGGAACCCTCACAATTAGAAATTCTAAACTTCTCTTTGCTCAACTTGAAGTTCCACATATTGGTCATAACCTCTAGCACTTAGTAGGTGGGGTCAGTATGGAGGATCTCAAGGAGAGTCCCCATAGGACTACTTGACCTTAGGGCTGACCCTGGGGTTGTTCTGGAGCTAGTTCACTCACTTACACTCACCATGACCTATATCCAATCACAACCCTAAACCCAAAATTGTTGACTTTGATCCCTTGATCTTTTGGGAGACTCATGTAGATGGTCCCCTAGACCCACTAGCCCTAGGCTAAGGTTTAGCTAATATCAGTACATAGAGGACCCAAATGGGAATTTCATTGGTCCATGGCTCACACATGGTGGTTGACACCCCAATTCTACCAAAAAATCCAACTTGGTCTTTTGCCCCCAAATCAACCCAAATTACCTAACTGCCTTTGAAACCCCAAACTTGGCAAAAATTCCCAAATTCACCCAAAGTACCCAAACTTGTTCAAAAATCATTTCAAACCATTTTAAAATACCTAAATTACCCAAAACCACCAACAAATTTTCAAAATTACCAAAATACCCTCAAAATTGTCAAAATTACAAAATACCCTTTGGCTCCTCAGACTTTCCCAAAATATCCAAAATCACTTCAATTGTCTCCAAAACCAATTTGGCTCCTTCTATTGAACCCAATTTGGCCAAGTTAATTTGACCATTTTGACCAAAACCCCTAAACTGCCTTTAAAGGCCCGATTTCCTCAAATGTCCATTAATTTGGCTCCAATACTGCTCAATTTCAATTCTAAACTCAAATTAATCTATCATATGATCAATACAAACCAAATCCAAGCCTAATTGAGCCATGATCTGAGCTCAATTTTGATCTAAGTCAAACCCTCAGTTTTGACCATATGACTTAACCCCACCAAATTGAACCCCATAGCCTACTCAATTTGCCCCAATTTAAATCCTAACTCTTCATAACAATCCTACACATCAAATTGGACCTTCAATTGACCTTGTTCAAGCCTTAATTTTACTCAATTTCAACCCAAATTCAAAATCCCTAAATTTTCCTCAAATTAGTTATGTCTCCAAATTCCACCAAATTGAATGCCCAAACCCCAAAATTGACACCCAATTGATGTTGAGAACTCTTTGTGATATTCCCCTAGACCATTTTGAGCCATCAATTTGGGCTTAGCCCATCCTTAGCCCAACCTAAACCCAAGTCTAACCCAACGCCCCCAAGTTGACCAAATGCCCAAAATCCCTCAAATTGGTCCTCCAAATCAACTCCAAATAACTCAAAATCTTTTATAAACTCCTCATGACAATCATCTACTCAATATTGACCAATCAGTTGAACTCAATGTCATGGCTAACCTAACCCAAACCCAAATTCTAGCCATTTTGACCCAAATTGAACCCATGCACCAAGTTGACTTAGCCATGCCTAAACCACCAAATTGATGACACCACAATAATCAAGTACACCTTATGGACCAGGCCTAAACCAGCCAAGATGAGCTATGGACCAATAGTCACTTGATTTAATGGATTTCACCCCATATTTGGCCTAAACTTGAAATATCTTTGCAATCATCACTTTTCATTGAGAGAAAAATCATAATTAACTCTCCCCTGACCTCCCTGAGCGAAGAAGTGACTAAACTGTGGCCAGCCACCTCCTTAGCCACCAGAAACAGCCAGCCAAAGGGAGCCCCAAATGGCAAAAACCTAAAATTAAGCCTCCCTGACTTGGCTGACTCCCATTGGCTATTAGAGCCTTTCTTCCCTCCACCTCAGCATGATTTAGCACCTAATTCCCAGCCCTGAGCTCCACCAGGCAGTCGTGGCTATAAATGGAGTCCTCCATGTCTAAGGAAGAGAGTGCTTGGAACCTTAAAGAAACTCTACCAAATTCTCACCAGAGTTTCTCCAAACCATCCCAAGTGCAATCCCCTTGCTCTCAACAACTGATAGCTACCCCTTTGAGTCAATTTCTTCACTGAAATTTGCCCAAAATCAGGACAGATCTCTCCACTCCACCACAGGGCCAAACTCAAATTAATTGTGCACACACCATCCTTAGAGCAAGAGGAGTTGATTCCCCATTAAAGCCCCCTCTGAGAAACAGCCTCTAGGATAGCTCTAAACCAACATCTAAAATCGAGTTTAATTAAAATCATGCCTAGACAATTTACCAGGGCTTGAGACTTTAGTCGGAGGTTCGTTGGATCCAATTGAAGCTACCACAATCATCTGATTGAGGCCTCCCTCTCAGACAAAGGTATTGAACCTCAACCCTAATTCGAGCCTTTTTTGATTCATTATACGTATTTACTGTATTTCATACCGTATATACCGTATAGATAGGTTCGTCTTGAGTAGATGAAGGTTTAGAAACAAACCCAATGCAATTTGGTTGAGTCTAGATGAAGATCTTAAGGTTTTAGTGTGAATGACTTACGGGTTAGGTCACTTGGGGATGATAACAGAAAGCCGTCCGATCACGCGTTTATTTTATCAACGTAGGAGATCAAGCCGGACATACTCTTGGTGCGTGAACCGCGGGTCGCGTGATAGCTGAGATAGATGGCAGTGCCGAATAGCCGAGCACCGCGTGTGAGTTCGGAGCTATAGTAGGTTGAGTTGGCGCTACGTGGATAAGTAGAAAAATATGAATTTTCAGAATTATTTTAAATGCAAAAACTTCAAAAATCTATATCTTTCTCTAGAAAAATCATAAAAATAAAAAAAAATAACCTCTTACTCATTGAATAGAGGAGAATATTGTGAACTAAAAATAAAAATTATTTTCTTATTTACTGATTTTTAATGAATTAAATACCTTATGGAGTATTTTAATTCATTATGATCAAACATTGCTCACCATGTCTTGAAATTTTGAGAGTTTATTCCTTATGACAGAGGCTATGTCCTCCGATTTTTCCAAGGTCAGAGGACATCTCTATGCTTCGAGTCCTAATTTTCAAGCTAGGGTGGCCATTTTGGCTTATTTTAATTATATAAATCAATATATCATTTGAAAAATTATGGGAATAATTTTAGTAGGTTTCTTGTGGTCAGAGAAGTCTAGGAAAATTATCATGATATCTTGAATTATCTTGTAAATTTATATATGTAATTAAATGTAAATATCTTCTGTTAATTTTTTTAAATTATGTACTTACCAAAAATTCACAAAATCAATTGCACATTGTTCATAAAAATCATTTTTATCCACTGTAAAAATTTGAAAATTATTTGATTATGTTCAAGTATTAAAGTTGATTTTCTAAGGAACCATATATTTTTGTACAAAAATACTTATATTGAATTAAATACACTTAGGAAAATTACACTTTGGAAATTATCAAAAGTGGTTTTCTGAGTCCCTTGTGATCAGAGGCACTTGGGAAAATTAAAAATTATTTTTAGAAAAATACTTAATTTTTTAGCTTTATTTTGAATTTAAAATAAAAAATAATTAAAAATCCCAAAAATATCAAAATATTTCAAAATGTGCCTAATTGCTCTCTGATCACTTGAGACTCATTAAAATATTTTTCCTAATTTTCCTAAGCTAAAAAAAAATTTTAAAATACTTATAAGTGGATTTTCCCCATTAAAAACAATTATAATAATTTAATTCACAAATAATGAAATTTTGTCTAAGTATTTCTCTGACCTAAAGTATTTCTCTGACCTAGGGAAATCTTTAATAATTTTCTCATAAATAAAAAAAAACTTTATTTTGGAAAAGTTAAATGAATCAATTTCTAAAAATCTTATTTCCTGGGTTTAAAAAATATTTAAATTAAAATAAATTTTGAGAAGGCCACATATTCTCCTATAATATTGTAATTAACTCGTGGATATGACATTCTAAACCCTCAAAGTCATTTGAGTTGTGTTCAATGAGTTATGAGGTGAAGTGCCCTAAGGGCAAAGTAGTCATTCTAGATTTTGGTGCTTTAATCAAAATTTAGAATTAACCAAGGGAAAATGAGTAATTTTGATCTTAATAAATATGTTTGGATGATTGAAATACAATGGGATTAAAAGGTAGAAACTCACTCACCACCCTTGCACAACATCAACAAAATCATAATTCTCCTAATCTTCATGACTTGAAAGTCAATTAAGATCAAATAATTCTTAAGTGATGGGCTTCAGATAGAAAAGATGATAATTTACTTTTCTTAAGCCCAAAGTTGAGGATGATTTGACTATTTGATAAGAATGCATATCACTTAAATCAAAATCTTGATAATCAGCATTCTACCTATCATGATTGTCAATGGCTTAGTAGTGACATAGACTCAATGTCTAAACTGAATTGATTAGATTTAGAGGATGATGTGATTGGTGATTAAAATCTTTAAACACTACAAGTTTGACTTTGATTGCGGGCACCACAATCTTTAAATAACCTAAACTTGCCTTAGGGGCACTCACTCACATAACATTTAAATGAAACATTAATGGATTAATTGGGTATCCTATCCTTGAGATAATTAAATTATCAAGTTTCATTAAGTAACGGGGTAGTCATACATCAACCTCCGATGATTAATGAAACAATATGATAAGTTCAAAATGAACTCGAAATATTTCAAGAGATTTTCAAAATGACCCGGGGGCATGCCTCGAGCACTTTGAAATCTATTGGACATTCTGAAAGGCAAATTGGGCTTACTATATTTTGTTTTAAAATCATCCATTAGAATCTTCTAAGATTCAATAAAGTCATAACTTGGGGTTTTGTAGCTAAACCTTCATCTACTCATGCAATTTAATTCCCTGCAAAATCATATACATGCTTTACAAGTACTAACCTTACAGGTGGAGGAACGAGAAGAATCAATAGGTACACTTTAAAATTAATGCATTTACCTTTCTATATTTCTTTTCTCGAGCTTGCATGTTAAACAACGATGTCACCCTATATGAAAACAAAAACTACTAAACTAAATTTAATCAAGATAAAAATCACCACCACAACATTCAAAATATAAGACAACTCAAAATTTAATCACAAGCATCACAAAACAACAATTGCAACTAAATTAAGTCGTCTTGACGTCTCTATCGTATGATCGGGAATTCCTCAGAGGAGGTAACATGCGGTTGCTAACGAGATTTCCTACAATCTAAAGGAAAGTATGAAACTCATAAAGTTGAGTTTAGTAAATTCATTTGGACTAAGTGAATCCGATAGAAAATAGTGGTACCGGAATGAGGGAATCGTCCAATCTTGATCGGTGTCACTCTAATCAACTTTAATATGCCCCATAAAATTTAAAGAACAATAAACATAGGGACATCTGATTTGACATTATAACCTGACACATTAGAAAACTTAAACTCGTCACGACGAGCTTAGAGCCTTCCTATGGGCAGCACGACCATCTTCATCAGTAAGAGGATTTACAACAACATATCTCTCTTTATAATTAAATAAACAAGCCATAGGACTTGGAGGTAGTTTGCTTATGCAACATAAATCCTCAATTTATCTTTAGGCCTTTGTATAGCTCTGTTGTACGATATAAGCCTTAACTCGTCTTTGATTCTGAGGCGTCTTAGATTCTGAGATTGTTGTTCATCACGACCTAAATTCTCACATCTTCCAGATTATTTGTGTGATTGTTTCATATAAGTGTAAGCCCTTATTAATAAAATCGACAGAATGAAACATTTAAATATTTCTCTCCAAAACTGAAATAAAACATTATGAAAGCTTGGGAAGTCACTGAGATTCTCCTCAAGATCTGTGACATCCCCTTTCCCTTTTGGATTATACAATAAATGTTCTAAATTTGAGTCATTCCCCTTTCACACATTTTTTCCGATCTCGTTAAAAGTCCTATCCTTTTGACCTCCTCGAAGATAATATTTTCTGATTTTTATCGAGAGTTTTCTTAGGTAATTTCGGTTATCTAAGATCTAATTAACTATAGGGGCTACCCTTATAGGAAGCTTTTCCGAACTCAGCTTAATATAAATCTTATTTAATTCTTCATATTAAATAGAAGAATTTGTCAGTAAATAAAATGGTTTTCACAGGTCAAACGGATGTCATATATTTCTTAGTATATTTGATTGAATCTCACCCTCAAGTCTTGTGTTTATCATTCGACATAGATACAGGGTGTGATATATAGTGCTCTTTCATTTGAACTATGAAAGATATGAGATCAGTTTGATTTCATATGTTTCATATGTGTGTGTGTGTGTGTGTGTGCAAATTAAATGTCTTTTCGAAGCGGGCGATAAGATTTCTATTCCGGCGACCGACAACTTCCAACTGACAACTCCACAACCCAAAAAATTGTGTCGACACATGGGGTGTCATTTTAAAAGCTTGACGTAATAATACAAAACTTTTATGTAGATATAGTTTAGGTACATACACGAAAACTGAAAAAAACTATCATATTAATGAAAAAAAAATATTAGCCATAAAGAATGCTATTAAGAAATTTGAAATATACCTAAATGAAATATTTTTAATTATAACTGATAATAAATCAACTATTTCATTTATTAAAGGAAAAGTTATATATTCATTACCTAATAAAAGACTGATTATATGACAAAACCAGTTTTCTGCTTATACTTTTGATTTAGAATATATAGAAAGAAATACAAAAAATTCTAGTTGATGCTCTAACATGAGAATTATTTAGGAAATAAATATGGATGTTAAAAGAATACCAACTTATGTTATATTCAGCGAAACTGCAGATAAACATAATCTAGACATAAATAACTACTAAGAAATTGTTGATTTACAAATCTAAAAATTAGAACGTAAGATTGTCTTTGACAATACCATTACAAAAGAATTATTTAGAGTAAAAAATTATCTCACTAGAGAAATATCAGAAGGTGAACTACCCTTAATACTGAATTAAGAAAAACTAGAGATTTTGCAAATCTCAAAATTACAGGAGAAGAATTAAAAGAAAAAGCTTCTTCACTTACTAAATCAAAAAATTTTACTACAAAAGAAAAACCATCTTCCTAAAAAAGAATGCCTACATATGCTTAAAATACTACAAGATATGTCTGCAAAGAAAATCACAGAAATAGCAGAAGAATGACAACCACTATCATTCTATGAAAAATGAATTAACCAGCAGATTTATTTCCATACAACATGAAAGTATCAAGTTTATATTTTCGGAAATACTGATTTAAAACATATTTTAGAATTATACAAATGTGGCTTAATCTGCATGATATATTTAGAAGATGAAAGTCTTCTAAGAGAATTTCCAAAACAAATATTTGAAGCAGTGCATACTTTTCACCATGTTGTCAAATATTGAAGCTTATACATCAAATTATACCAAACTTATCCCAATATAAAAGGAGGAGTTATTTTTCTTATACAACTTAAAATTCGTACTGAGTCATATACTCCAAAATACAAACCTACCAAATTACTATTTCAGAGAATTACTGTTGAAGACTTATATCAAATATGAAATGAAACTAAGAAAATTGAGTCATCAAATATTTGGGTATTCTATTGCTCCAAACAATTATTCATACATACTCAATGCAAACAACCGATAAAAAAATACATAAAATAATGTATAAAAAATTGATCTCTATCCCAAGAAAGAGCAACACAGTTGCCAGCAAAGAAGCCAAAGAAATATTTTTTCAGAAATTATAGACGAAGAAAATACACAAATGTACGTATTGTTTGAAGAAGGATACTATACAGGAAACATGTGATAAACTTGAAGCCAAAACTAGTGGAAACCAGTTGTAAAGAAAGGAATCTTATGTACACTGAATTATTATCAACTAACCTGAAAAGCAATCCTCCACTTGCTAATAAGATTCTCCACTCTCCTGGAAAGCAAGAGGATACTATACAGGAAACACGTGATAAACTCGAAGCCAAAACTAGTGGAAACCAGTTGTAAAGAAAGGAATCTTATGTACACTGAATTATTATCAACCAACCTGGAAAGCAATCCTCCACTTGCTAATAAGATTCTCCACTCTCCTGGAAAGCAAGCATCAATTAAAGCACCAACCCAGAAATTAAACATCAATTATAGCCTCCACTCACTGAAATACATCAACAATGATGAAAATGTATTCTTCTCCTGCCTATATATTGCTCTTTCTTCTCTTCTGAGAGACAGGGCGGAATAAGCTACTTTTTCTTCTTCTTCTTCTTCTCTACTTCTTGTAATTTAATTAGGTGTGACTACCACTGCAGCTAAATAAAAACTTCTTGCTCTATGTCTGTAAGTTTGTTTTAAATTTTTGATGGTTATTATATTTTATTCCTCCAGTTTGTTTAAATAATACCATGCTGTTTTGATTATATATTTCTTAGCGACACTTAGTGTAGGAAACGAAATAAAGCTATGCTTTGAATTTCTGAAGTGTTTATATATATTTGTGGTCTGTTAGGGATCTGATTGATCTTGTTGAGCCCTAATTTTCTTAAGAAATCTACAAAGAAAAGTATGAAATGAACCGGAGACTTTAAGGTCAAACCCTAAAAGAGGAAGAATCAAAGTAAGATAATATTATGTTAAACTCTCAGATGGAAGCATGATTGACCCAAAAAAAGTTTAGAACATACAAATGACAATAGAGTAAGAAGAATTTGTTAACCATGGAAGATGATATAAACAAATTAGAAATAGGAATAAGAAAATTAAAGAAAAATGCTAGAAATGGTATCAAAGAAATAGAAGAGTTAGAGTACAAAATAAAATATATTTATTATTACAAAAACCTAAAGCTAAAAAGTCGACTGAAACATCAAATCCATCGAAGGCATCAAACATGGTATCAGAGTTTGACGATTACCAAGCTGATAAGCACATATGTCTGGAACATTTTAATTGCTTCTGCACACCTTGATAGCCTTATAATTCTTTTTTTTTCTTCTTATGAAATACAATTAAAAGAAGACAAGAAATTAAAAAAAGCAATTACTTTTACATGAACTACAGTAAGTAGTTCTGACAAACTTGATGTTGAATAAACTCTATCTCGTACTTGAATTTAAAAAAATTTGTGAATTACTTTAAATAAATATAAAACTAAACAATTGGAAGTCTTTCTGAAAGAACAAATTTTTCATATAAAATCTCAATTAGAAAATTTTAATGAACGAATCATATTAAGATATATGATTTTAAAACAACAGTCAGAATTGGGATTGTTTATGCACTGGATCTTGTGTATAGAGTAACTCAGTGATCTAAATACGGTGTGACGACACACCCCGAATAATGTGTAATAATGCACACCAAATATGGTGTAACGACATACCCTAATATTGTGTAAAAATGTACTCTCAATGCAGAATAATGAGTTACTTCATATCAAAGATTCAGTGATAACTACCTGTAATAAATGCCTACACCTATCATATTTAGAATACAAGAACTCTCTTCAAACACCTGAAGCTCTCTCCTTATAGCTCCACAACATGACCTACAACTTGTGTGTCTCACTACTACTATAGCTCCCTACTACGACCTTGATGACCAACTGTTGCTATTGCAGCTCTCTAGTACGGCCTATGTGGCTCACTGTTGGAGCTTTCAATTACGACCTTTACTGTCCATTGACGCTCCTATAGCCAATAACTAGGGCCTATGTGGCCAACTACTACTACGACTCTCAATTGCAGTCTTTATGTCCAACTGATACTATCACAACCACCAACTACAATAGTTGTAGCTGATTTTTGCAATCAATTATATAGCCTTTGCGGTCTGTCACACTATTAATGTCATGAACAACATTTTTTGTAGTACAATTATCACTAGATTACTCTTATAAATCTATGATTATCAACTACATAATTCAATCTTCCATAATTTAGGAAAAGTGTTAACCCATGTACTTGCGAACCTATAGTATAGAGTAACTCAGTGATCTAAATACGGTACGACGACACACCCCGAATAATGTGTAATAATGCACACCAAATATGGTGTAACAACATACCCTAATATTGTGTAAAAATGTACTCTCAATGCAGAATAATGAGTTACTTCATATCAAAGATTCAGTGATAACTACCTGTAATAAATGCCTACACCTATCATATTTAGAATACAAGAACTCTCTTCAAACACCTGAAGCTCTCTCCTTATAGCTCCACAACATGACCTACAACTTGTGTGTCTCACTACTACTATAGCTCCCTACTACGACCTTGATGACCAACTGTTGCTATTGCAGCTCTCTAGTACGGCCTATGTGGCTCACTGTTGGAGCTTTCAATTACGACCTTTACTGTCCATTGACGCTCCTATAGCCAATAACTAGGGCCTATGTGGCCAACTACTACTACGACTCTCAATTGTAGTCTTTATGTCCAACTGATACTATCACAACCACCAACTACAATAGTTGTAGCTGATTGTTGCAATCAATTATATAGCCTTTGCGGTCTGTCACACTATTAATGTCATGAACAACATTTTTTGTAGTACAATTATCACTAGATTACTCTTATAAATCTATGATTATCAACTACATAATTCAATCTTCCATAATTTAGGAAAAGTGTTAACCCATGTACTTGCGAACCTATAGTGGATCTTTTCGAGTGGGCTAGACACTGTATTTTTTTCTTTTTTGGATTTTCTACGCAAAAATTTCTGGTCTTTCCTCAAGCTATTATCCTTTTATCCTTTTGTGTGATGGATTTCATATAACATTGAGACGTTAAATTATCACTCTACCGCCACAAAATTCCAGAACAGAACTGCTATGTCTGTGCCTCTCACATATTTGTATTATTTTAGATTAAAAAATATATATTCCTAGATTATATTATAATCTTATTAATACTCTAGAAAAGAAGGAAGAGGGAAAATTAAGGTTTTACAATAAGAATTTTTAGAGTTGCACGGCAACAAATTTCAGTACAAGAACTTAGAGTCTAATTGCACGAAATATACAACTTGTTGGCCCCGAGTTATATGAAATTATGGATGGTTTGGAAGTTTGCGAATCCATCTCGATGCTTTCGTTACCCATACAACACCATTTAGAAACTTTTTACAAATATAGTATTCAATTCATATTTATTTACATATCTAACACCTAAACCTTAATTTTTATATATGTGCCACTTTTCCTAGGAAGGAAAGGAGCACTTCACTTTTAAAACTTAAAATAGTGACATTTTTTATATTATATGAAAGATTTTAGTGGTATAAATGTAAAATTTAGAACTTAAGTGCTAGATATGTAAATACAAAGGAATTGGGTGGTATGTATGTAAATTCGGCTAATATTTATCTATTTTGCATTGTATTTAGTAATTTAATATTTAATGGATGTTAAATATATGAGACTTTATAATTAATATTCATATTTTTCCTTAATATAAGAAACTATAAAATAATTATAAAATAATTGCAACTTTGATGAATCATAACAAAATACAAGCAAACTGCAATATATAACATTATGTAAAATTCGACTTAGGTATCATTTTATGTTAAATTAAAAATAACACACCTTTGCTGACAAGTACTCATTTGATGTTCGATCCCATTTAATTACAAATCAACATCAAACTCACAATAAAATACAAATGTTTATTTAGCTCGTGAAAACAACTTCGTCATCTTTTTCTTTTTCTATTGAAATAAATAAAAATATAATTTTATATCTTTGTTACACAATGAAAGCTATTTTTGAATATTATAAAGTTTAAAAAAGAAATCTAGTTTATTGATGCATGCTAAAAAATTTATGGCAGTAGAGTAACAGATTATCGTCTTAGCATGGTACGAAGATTTAGTACACACTCAGAAAAGAGAAAACAACTAGTAATGACACCAGAAGTTTTACGACGGATGGTTGTGGTCTCTGGCTATCGACGATGGCAACGACGGTAGGAGTGGTGCTGGACTTCAGTCCCTTCTCAAAGTTTCAAGCTTTTCCTCAAGCCTCAAGCTCTTCTTTTCCCTCATGAGAGAAGTGAGACTCTATTTATAAAGTTACAATGCAATTAATGCAGAATTATAAACTAATTTGATCAGATAGTTCAGAGAGCTTCCCTTGGTCGAATGACGTTCGGTGGAAATTAAAGTATTACTAGAATTAACATTTATTTGACATTCCAAATGTATTCAAAAACTTACAAAAGAAGTTTAATTGTTTGATTTGAGCTTGATTTGATCAGATTTGGTCAATTTTGATATCATTGAATCTATCTTGTCGAGTCGGTTAGTTTGACTCTAAATTTAATGAAATCTGAGCTATGGATGACTCTTAATCGAGGTTTGAATGTTTCTTACTCCAAAAATTATCTCAAGAGCTGTGTCGCATGATGTAGATTTGTGGGAGGCCTATCAGTTTCTCCCCTATTTTCGAGTGGGATCAACTTCATCGATCGAAAATATTCAAATCTCGAGCAATTTATTTATCATTGTGTGTGTGTGTGTGGATGTGTGTGTATATGTATGCTAATATAATAATAAAATGTTTATACAAATAATGTGTTAATCGAATTGAGCTCAGTTGGATGGGGTACTTTTGCTCCTTTTACTGGTGGTGGGTTCTATCTCAGCCGCATGCATCGAAATTAAAAAAAAAAAACACAATAATTGACCGGCACGTCGAGCTGTGACCCGTCTGTATTTCATTGCTTTCGAAATTCAAACAGTGTGGCCCGAAAGTTATTGGGTTTAGGTCTGTCAAAAAGGCTTCTTGTTTGCGGACAGCTCGTGTTCGGCTCGTTCTCTAAGTTAATGAGTCGAACATACACAACACGAATAAATATTTGTTCGTTAGCGTTTGGTTCGAAATACTATTAATTAATTAATTAATTTTTAAAAATACTTCTCATCATATATATGTAATTGATTTGTAGTATTTCGAGCCAAAACGAGCCGAACTATATTTGATGAGTAGTATTTTTAAAAAAATTAATTGACTGCAAGGCTACAAAGATTTATAATCAATTAAAAGTATTGATTAAGAAAATAGAATAAAAATTAATATATTTGATTCAAATGATGTTTTAAATCTTCCAATCCTTAATATTTTATGGCTACGTGATTAGGGTTGTCAAAACGACTCTTGTTCGTGAACAGCTCGTGTTCGACTAGCTAAGCAAACGAGCCGAAACAAACGCAATTTTTTAGCTCGAAATTTCGGCTCGTTTACACCCCTAATTGCGCGGAGAGCTATACCATGGGCAATTGAACCGATAGGGAATTCAAGCCGGCGGGCGTCAAACCATGGGAGGGCATTCCGACTGGCGGAAACGACCCAATGCAGTCAGACCAGTTAAAATTGGCTCAAATTGAAGAATCTAGATGGAATTTGAGCAAATTAGAGCATATTAGGAAGCTTAAATGATAGAATATAAGCCGATTTTTTTTCTGTTTTCAAACAACAGTATTTTTTTTATTTGTAATGAGGAAATTCAAAAGGCCAAAATGTAGGAATATGAAAAGAATTTCAGTTTTCTTCCTTTTTCTTGTTTTTTTTAAACAATTGCCTTCAATGTTTGGCCTCCTTTTAAACCTAAAAATAGAGGTTATGGATGAGAGAAAGAATCACAAGTCAGAAGGAGAACGAGAAAAGAGAGGTTGGGAGTTGAGATTTCTACTAGTTAGATTTTCCAGAAGAACGTCGTCCTCATTCTATATAGTAAACAAGCAACAAAATCTTCTTTCGCATTGCGGTAGAAAGTCGTCCCCATCCTGCATAGTAGGAGAGCAATGAGATCTTTCGTTGTGGCCCGCCGGTGCGTAATTCACATAGTGCGCCCATAATTCAAACAATATGGCCCGCCCGAAAGTCATAGCGTGGAGAGCTATACCATGGGCAATTGAACTGATGGAGGGAATTGAAGCTGACAGCCCGTCAAACAATGGGAAAGCATTTTGACTGGCGGAAACAGCCTGATGCAGTCAAACCGGCGAAAATTGGCCCAAACTGTGGAATCTAGATGAAATTTGAGCAGATTGGAGCAAATTTGAAAGCTTAAATGATAGAACATAAACCGATTTTTTTTCTTTTTTCAAACAACTGCCTTTGTTTTTTATTTGTAATGAGGGAATTAAAAAGGCTAAAAGGCATTAATATGAAAAGAATTTCAGTTTTCATCCATTTTCTTGCTTTGTTTTAACAATTGCCTTCAATAATTTGCCTCCTTTTAAGCTAATAATAGAGGTCATGGATCAGGAAAAGAATCACAAGTGAGAAGGAGAAGGAGAAAAGAGAAAGAGAGTTGAGAGTGGAGAATTCTGCTAGCAAGATTTTCCAGAAGAAGAACGTCGTCCCCATTCTATGTAGTAAACGAGCAACATGATCTTCTTTCGCATTGCGGTAGAAAGTTGTCCCTATCTTGCATAGCAGGAGAGCAACGAGATCTTCTTTCGCTTTGCGGTACCGAGGAAATTGTCCCCGTTTTACATAGCAAGCAAGCAATGAGATCTTCTTTCATGTTGCGGCGCAGAAGAAAGTCGCTCGTCCTACGTAGTAGACAAACAAAGAGATCTTCTTTCGTGTTGTTGTGCAGAAGAAAATCTTCCTCGTCCTGCGTAGCAAGCGAGCAATGAGATCTTCTTTCACTTTACGGTGCAGAGGAAATTCATCCCCATCCTGCGTAGCAGGAAAGCAAATATATCTTCTTTCATGTTATGCTGTAGAAGAAAGTCGTCATTGTCCTGCGTAACAGGAGAGCAACAAGATTTTTTTCTCCTTGCGGTACAGATGAAAATCATCCCCGTCCTACATAGTAGGCAAGCAATGAGATCTTCTTTCATGTTGCGGCGCAGAAGAAAGTCGCTCGTCCTACGTAGTAGACAAACAAAGAGATCTTCTTTCGTGTTGTTGTGCAGAAGAAAATCTTCCTCGTCCTGCGTAGCAAGCGAGCAATGAGATCTTCTTTCACTTTACGGTGCAGAGGAAATTCATCCCCATCCTGCGTAGCAGGAAAGCAAATATATCTTCTTTCACGTTATGCTGTAGAAGAAAGTCGTCATTGTCCTGCGTAACAGGAGAGCAACAAGATTTTTTTCTCCTTGCGGTACAGATGAAAATCATCCCCGTCCTACATAGTAGGCAAGCAATGAGATCTTCTTGCACGTTTCGGTTCAGAAGAAAGGTTCCCCCATCTCGCATAGCAGACGAGTAACAAGATCTTTTACGTTGTGGACGTGATGATAATTGGGGAACCTCATTTCGTTGAGAACCAAAAAAGGGTGTTTAAAACTCAGAGAATACAATGTCAAATTTAATGGAGAGTGACTTGATTTTGTTTCGGAAGAAATATTACTTCTCGAAGAACATGGTGTTGAAATTACCAACTTCAACCAATCGAGCATATTATCATGCTTCTAGGCATATTGCTGTTAATGAGTCAACCATGAGAGTCGACCTACGAATTTTATCGAAAACTCATTTTATCGAAATCATGAAGGCATTCCAAGTTTACATTGCTTAGTTGTCTTGTCGAGTGGTGACAATCATTAATGGGCTTACTGTTTTTTTAGGTGTCACGGTTGACGTTGACGCCGACAATGGTCCATGAGATTCTTCTTCGCAAAGAATGATTGGGGGCTCCATGGGAGGCGAGGAAGATTCCAACAATTATCTCTCTCTACAGATAACTGAGGAGGAAATACTACGGAAGCTAGACTTTCATAACTTCAAGGAGATGTTGTTCGAGACATATTATATTCATGAATTTGTGAGTGAGGAATCATTGTTCAAGGCCAAACTTTCATTCCACCCCGAGCAATCCACGACTATAACATTAAAGAAATCAAGGAAGGGAACTTCCAAATCAACCTCTATGGTATTTCTGAAGCAACCCCAACGAACAATGATTGTGAAGTACTCCCATAAAAATAACATAGAAGATTAAAGAATCGCGGATATCCCCGCCCAGTTCTTCAACTATTCATACTTCTAAGAATGCATTGTTTCATGAATGTACCAGGCTTATGGAGGCCGAGAACCTTGTAAGTTTTTTTATCTTCTGCTGCATTATAATCATTTTATTTGTCTGAACTATGTTTTTTTTTTTCTTTCGAATGGATAAAATGGTAGAAATCCAAATGTGGGTAGGACTGACTCTGAGAAATTGGAACTTTGAACTTGTTAAGATCAAATATCTCTAAGGTGAGTATAAGCCTCGAAATGAATCTGAAGTTGAAGGAGTCACGACTCTCAAATCATAGTTGACGGAGTGTACGGTAGAACTCTCAACAATAAAAACTTCCTTCTTATTGTAGCTTCAGGATCTGGAGAGAACTCAAGAGGCATTTGTGGAGGCACGAGCTGATCTCAGTGAAAGTAAAAAGTGTGTGAAAACCCTTAAGTCGACGGTGTCAGCCCAGGAGTAAGAGATCTGAATTTTGAGGTATGTGAAGGAAGTTGATGTTGCAGAGTTTAAGTGAAAGTGGTCGAGGACTTTAAAAACTAACTTTAGTTCAGGACTATCATTAGAGAGCATGCCTAGGAGGCTCGTGATCAAGTATTTGATGTTGAGGCAAAGGATCAACAGAAGTGGTTCACCGAGGAATGATTCATCTGGGGCTTCTTGAAGGGGAGTCGAGTAGCGCCACGTTGAACTGGGTTTGTTGTGGAGGGGCTCACTCCCAGCGAAGCTTCAGAGGATCCTCCCTCAAATTATACTGATGAGGATATCAAAAGTGAATTAAAGAAGATGTTTTCCAACGATGACGAGGGATGGAGGAGAACGTTGAATTCGATTAGTGATCCACTCTTCGTTATCTGCTTTTAGCATATTTTCTTTTCTCATGTTGTATAAATCATACAAATGTAGCTATTTCTTTTCAGTTTTTGCTTTTATGTTTGTCAGAATGATGATGTATGAGCAATACTAGTATGTTTGTTAATCATCTTGTTTAGTTATTTAATTTTGTTGACTATTCCCCCCCCCCCCCACGAAGCATCTTTTTTGTGATAACAATGAAGCATGTTTTCTTTTCATGTCACTTGGGATACTAGATGTCATTTCAAGATTTTAACATGTTAGGAGATTGTCGTGAGATCAACCAAAAGTGAGGTCAACAGATCATTAGAGTATTACTCAATCATGTTAACTCTTATGGGAGAAGCCAATGGAAATTCACCGAAGACTTTTTAACACATCCGAGGTTGTTAGTTGGAGCATTGCTCGCTTATCAATCTGTGTGAAAGGGGTCAGGTGTAATCCACCAAGGACTGGTAACCTATCCAGGGTTATTTATCGGAGTAAAAACTTGGCGATGTTAGCTCATATGGAAGAGGTTAGATCAAATCTCCTTGGGATTAGATGTGCCTAACTAAGAAGCAACCGAAGCTGCATATCTCTGGGTCGAGAGCATGAAAAGATTCGTGAATGAATCATTACACTTTTTAGATATGTCCTCCATGTAGAGGAAATAAAGTGAATTATATTCATTTAATAAGTTTGAGATACATTGAAACTATAGGCAAGATGCGATGTAATAATAGATAATAACAGGCATTGACTAAATGACTGGAGTGTTACGGATAATACTTGCGAAGATTCTCTGCATTCCAAGAATGGGATATGATTTTGTCCTCTGAATCCTTGAGCTTGAAGATTTTAGTCTTGATCATGACAACGACGATATATGGGCCTTTCTGGAGGAAGGATAGTTTGTTGCGTTGCGGACCACGACCAACGGCTTCAATACTACACAAGACCAAGTCTTCGATCAAGATAGGTCAAGGTCTGACTCTCCGGTTGAAGTGGCGAGCAACTCTTTAGTGATATGAAGTAGCTCTAAGGTGGGCCACATCGCGTGTTTCTGGGAGGAGATCCAAATGTTTTTAGAGCATTTCCTCATTGTTATATGAGTCGAAAGTTTTAACTCGTGGGTTCGGAACCCTGATATCAACTGACATGACAGCCTCGGTGTTAAAACACAGGTTATATAGAGTTTCACAGGTTTGAGTTCATGAGGTGGTGCAATAGGGCCGGAGCACTTTGTGGAGCTCTTCTTCCCATTGCCCCAAACCTTCTCAAGATGAGTCTTCAACCACTTTAGCACTGTTTGATTCGTCACCTCAGTCCAGTCTGTTCATTTGGGGATGCACTATGACAATGTGCACCAACTGGATGTGAAGATCCTTACAGAATGACGTGAAGACCTTTCCAGAGAATTGAGTCCTATTATTAATGATAATCTTTACGAGGAGCATGCAGCGATAGACAATGTTTTCTAGACAAACTGCTTGACATTGGCTTCAGTGATCTTAGTGAGCGGTTCCACTTCTTCCCACTTGGTGAAGCAGTCAATAGCTAGGATGATGAATTTATGTTGTCCAATAGCTATTAGAAACGGACCCATGCCATTGGACGAAGACCAAAGATTCAGAAATGACGTGGATCTTAATGGTGGTGCATGCATAAGATTGTAGTGCAGTTGACAACTCTTGCACTTTGCATAAAGTTCAATACATCTTGCTTGATCATGGGCTAGTAGAAACCCATATCATTATTCTAAGGAGAAGAGGTCTACCCTTGAGATGCTCCCCACATATTCCGAAATGAATCTCTCGCGGAGCATAATCAGCTTCAGATGGGGGGAGACACTTAAGGTATGGACCTGCAAATGCCTTTTTATATAGTTTATCACCAATAAAGATGAAGTTGGCGGCCATGCATTGGAGGCAAATTGACGTGGTCACATCTTAGAGGAAGGTGATGATGGGGTTTATCCAAGATGGCTCTTTTGGGTCATCTATAGGCAATATCACCCAAGGGCCTTGGATGCTAGGAAAATGTATCTTCTTGTTGCACCTTTTTTACAAAGATCTACAATCTTTGAAGTAGAGAGCTTCGAGAGAGCATTAGCTCGGGTGTTCTGCTCCCAAAGTATGTGAATGAGTTGACATGTTTCAATCCGGGCAAGAAGTGTTTTCACCAGATTAAGATATTGTATCAATTGTAAGTTATGGGCATCAAATTCCCCCACTACTTAGTATCTGAAGAGCTGTGAATCATTGTAGATGATCATATTACGTACTTCACAATCGATGAAGAGCTTTAATTCAACGGTGTGGGCTACATATTTGACAAAATTATAGATGACTGTAAATTTCAGGCGGAGCCCATACTCCAATATGTCCCGCTTTAGAGAGATGAGAATTATTCTGGTACCAGCTCCGGAGTTTCTAGATGCTCCATCCATGTATAGTTTCCACTGAGGTGATGGTGGAGGAGAAAGAGGCGGCTCATCAGAAGAAGGCATTATGCACTCTACCAAAAAGTCGGCCAACACTGTGACTTGATGTTTGTTCGCGACAGATAATAAATGTCAAATTCTCCTAATTCTATCAACAATTTAACTAATATTAATGATGCTTCTGGTTTTTGCATAATAGCCTTCAAAGGGAGTTGTGCGTAGATGTCGATAGTGTAAGCCTGGAAGTACGAACGGAGTCTCCTTGCTAAGAATACCAGGGCCAATGTAGTTTTGTCCGGCATCGAATAGAATTTTTTTTTATCAAAGAAAATCTTATTGGCACAGTAGACTTGCTTTTCAACCTACCATTCATCCGAAGTAGAACAGAGCTTGTCACGTGAGGCGAAATAGCCAACTAGACATATAACATCTCCCCTTGGACGGGCTTTGAGAAGTGGGACAGTTAAGCCAGATATGCCTTGAGTTGCTCGAAATAGATCTGACAGTCATGTATCCATTAAAAATCGGTGCTTCGAGCACCTCTAAGTATCTTGAAGAATGGCATATGTTTATCCCCAAAATGAGCCAAGAAGCGGGATTGAGCGGTTATACGATCATACAAGCGTTGCACCTCCTTGATGTTCCTCAGGGGCACCATGCCTCTCAACTCCTTGATTTCTTTCTGGGTTTGCCTCAATTCAGCGATAAGTAACCATGAATCCTAGAAACTTCCCTGATGTGACTCTGAAAGCACATTTATTCGGGTTGAGGTGCTTGTTGTATTAATGAAGAAGTTGGAAACACTCCTCCATATGAGAAATGTGTTGGGATGCTTCCAGGCTTTTTACTATCATATCATTCACATAAACCTCCACTGTACCCTCGAGAAGGCTTTTGAAGACCTTTTTTATGAGACATTGATAGGTTGCACAAGAATTTTTCAACCCAAATGACATAACCTGATAACAATATAAATCCTTATCTACTTGGAAAGAGGTTGCTTTCTCGTTTATCGGGTTCATCTTTTTTTTTATTGTACCATGAGTATGCATCCATAAAGTTGAGCCTCTGTTGTTCGGACATGGCATTGACGAGTTGATCCATGCACGGGAGGGGAAAGCTATCTTTCTGACAAGCTTTGTTGAGGTCAGTACAGTCGATGAACATCCTCCATGCACCGCTAGATTTTTTGACCATAACAACATTGGTTAGTCGTGCAGTATACGAACTTTGCTTCCATAACTTTGTTGACTTCCTATTTGATAGCTTGTAAGAGATCAAGGGCGAAGTTGCGCTTCTTTTGGATGATCGGTTTAAATGTTAGATCTACCTTTAAAGAGTACATGATTATTCCATGGTCGATTCCAAGCATGTCGGTCGCGATCTATGAAAAAATGTGTTGGTTCCTTTGGAGAAGACCTACATATTTTGTTCTTTGCTCATTGGAGAGGAGGGAACCAAGATGTATTATTCTCTAGGGGTGTTCATCGGAGAACGGGATGTGGACCAAATCTTCCACGGGAGAAGCCCATTGGGATACATCTTCATCTCAAAGATCAAAGCTCTCGATGTCAAGTGTGGCTAAGCTTGCCTAAGGTAGCATGATTGTGCTATCTGTCGATCTCCTCACATGACGTCAATCCCTACTGGGGTTGGAAACTTGAGGTTCAAGTGTGGCACAAAAGTCACGATGCCAAAGATGGATTGCAAGGGATTTCCAAAGATGACATTGTATGTTGATTCTAACTTGACAATGATGAATTGGATTGAGTGGGTCGTCTGTCGAGGAAAATCTCCCACAACAATGGGGAGATTTATCGTTCCTTCAACCCTCACTGGTCAATTGTCCGAACTGTATAATGGTTCTGAAGTGGGTTGAAGTCTTTCCTTTATCAGTCCCAAGCTAAGGAAAATGGAGTAGAATAAGACGTTGATAAAGAAACCATTGTCAATAAGGATCCTCTTCACGTTGTAGCAGGGATCGCCAATTACTGCACCAATAACAAGAGGATCTTGGTAAGGGGTTGGATTCCTTCTAAGTCGGAATCATTAAAAGCGATAGGCTCGAAGTGCAATTTCTTCTGCACTGGTTCTCCAGGTGCAATGATAAGAACTTGATTGGTCAGCAATGGGTCTCCAGTGATCGTTTGAATTTTACCCGCCACTCGGTGATTTGCATGTTGTTGCTTTTGTGACTGTTGCCCCTCAATGGAAGCGTTATCAATACCGGTCGGTTTGATTTGCACAAATCAATCAAGCTATTCCTATTGAATAAACCTTTCAATCTCTTCCTTAAGCTACATACATGCCTCAGTGGTGTGGCCACGAACTCGATGGAAATGACAATATTGTTCATGATTCCCGAAGTTAGATTTTAGGGGATGAGGCCACTTAATAGTTTCCTCATCTTTGATGATCATTAGAACGTTAACACGCAAGGTGTTAAGTGGAATATATTCTTTCTTAGGTCAATGCTCACTTCGCTGGATTTTAGGTCGAAGAGGAAGGTCGTGATTCCCTTGTTGTTTGGACTTTCTTTGTTGTAAGGATTAATTATTGTCGTCGACGTTGCTTTTGTGTTTTCTTCCAAATTGCTTGAATTGCTCCTTATGCATGTTGTTGGCCTCATATGCAGTGATTTGTGCCTCAACAAGGTGGATAAAGTAGTCGTAAGAGCAGACCATCTCCCACATCAGTGATGATTATAAAGGTTCTGGGTGGAGGCCTCCAAGGAAGACTCCGCTCCCAAAATCTGAAGACCTTCAACAGAGAACCTGTGGAAGTGGTTCTTAAGTGATTCTTCTTCACTTTTGTGAATTCCTGAGATATAGGATAAATCTTTGACGATTCGTCGGTTTGCCATGAACTGCTCCACAAAATATCTGGCAAGCTCATTAAAAGTGTTAACAACACCCTCTGGAAGAGAGTAGAATTAAGTACGAGCTTGCCATTTAAGATTGGTCATGAATAATTCGCATAAAAGTACATTAGAGACACACTAAATGTGCATGATGGTTTGGTAATGATCAACATGCTCATAAGGGTTAATTACCCATTCATAGTGTAAATGTTCGGCAGCTTGAAGCCTGCTGAGATAGGATGTTGGAGAACTGCCTCTGCTAGGGCAATGATTCTTGGAAGTTGCGACGAGTAAGGAAACGATCCCTATTTTCTAGAAGGAACTCTTCCCGGACCAGACGTTGTAGCTCGTCATGGATGACATTATTAGGAACCGCAGTAAGGTGGGGCGGTGTCGGATGAACTAAGCGAGATGGATGAGTGGAACTGGTGGTATCCAGAAGATCAGCATCCCGTCATGGCAGAGGAAATATTTCCTCTCAAGGAGGGGGACCGATACACATATTTTCAAGCAGCACATTTACCGTAGGTTGCCGAGCTAGTGGTAAACAAATTTCATCCAACAATGTGGCTAGCAGTTGTTGAGCCCCTCATAGGAGCTCTAGGATCTCTAGTTGAGACTCCTCCATTCGACACAATCGGTTTTCCAGAGAAGGCCCCGAGACACCCTCGTCTACAGAATAACGTCTTCTAGGGCGAGAAGATAATGAGGCATGCTTCCCTTGGCTCTATAACAGCTCCCTGGAACAATGGGTGTTGGAGCGTGATGTTCTGTTGTCACGAGTATTGAGCGATGGTCATATAGTGAGCCTCGCAAGTACTTTAGTTGTGGGATTATCTATTTCCCACAAGCTGCGCCAAAATGATGTGTGCTAGAAAGTTCGAGAGTAGCATATTATCATCTTAGTTTGGTACGAAGATTCAACACAAATTCATAAGAAAGAAAACAACCAGTAATGACACCAGAAGATTTTATGTGGAAAACCCGTAAAGGAAAAGACTACGGGACCAGCCCTGCTAAAGAGTTCCTCTCTAAAAAGATGATTACAATTATAATCTCTTGTCCCACACGCAGGAAAAGTTTATTAGGCTTCCCAAGTTACAACGTAGATGGGGGATAAAATTGTTGCTATGAATGGGAGGCGACTGATAGCGATCGACGACGATCGACGGTGATCAACGTAAGTTGACAGTGGGGATGGCGGTCGACGACAGTCAATGGTGGTGATGGCGGTCAGCGTGGGTTGACGACGATCAGTGGGGGTCGACGGCGATTGGCGGTGGGGAGGGCGGTCAGCGGTCAGCGTTAGCAACGGTTGTCAGCGGTGCTCAATGGTAGTCGGTAATGGTCGACAGCGTCATGAGTGGTGTTGCACTTCAGCCCCTTCTCAATGCTTCACGCTCTCCTCCCCCTCATGAGAGGGGTAGGGATCTATTTATAAAGTTTTTGGTGCAATTAATACATGAAAATGAACCACTTTGATTGGACAGCTCGAAAAGCTTCCCTTGATCGGATGACGCGTTCGAAGAACATTTATGTATCTTAATGGTGTCAAAATTGAGCGATCTAAGGATTGTTGGATCCGTATTATCGAGACGCTCGATTTGACTATAAACTCATCATAATCGATATTTGTTTAACCTTCCAAATGTGTCCATAAAACATCCAAAAATGATTTAATGGCTTGATCTGAGCTGAATTTGACTTGAATTTGGTCAATTTGATATCATTGGATCCGGCTTGTCAAGCCGGTCAATTTGACTATAAATTTGTTGTAATCGAAATTCTGGATGACCCTTAATCAAGGTTCGAACGTTTCTTACGCCAAGATTGTCTTGAGATCCGTATTGTGCTTGAATCATGCTAAATGATGGAAATTTATTGGAGTTATATCATTATAATCTTTAATACAATACCAGGCATTTGCATACATACCACCCAATTCTTATGTTTTTTTTATATATCTAAGATCTAAACTTTACTTTTATATTTATATCACCCAAATATTTCATATACATAAAAAATATTACTATTTTAAAAGTTAAACACATCTTTTTATTTATAAGATGACAAATATGTAAAAATTTAGGTTCAGTTGTTAAATAGAAATTAAGTGATATATATATATATATATATATATATTCATAAAGTTTGAATAAATAAACGATTACTCGTGGCTTCTGCTTATTGTTATCTAATAAAGAGCCTGTACAAACTCAGATTTTGGTTGATAATTTATGGTTATGAAAATTGAGGAACAATTTTTTTTTTTTTTTTCTATTTTTCAGTAGTATAAAATTACAGAAGAGGCATATCTAGGTCTGTCAAAAATACTCGTTGTCCGCGAACAACTTGTATTCCGCTCGTTAAGAAGTTCGTGTTCGGCTCCTTCTCTAAGTTAACGCCC
>NW_018164466.1:1148117-1165173 GCF_001263595.1 Phalaenopsis equestris
ACTAATATATATATATATAAATAAATTATATATATATACCCCTAGGCATATGTACAATTGCAGCATTAATTTTCAAATCACAGAATTATCATAGAACTTGCAATTAAAACATATCAATTTTGAAATAAAATAACTAATATATATATATATATATGTAAAACGATGAAACGCGAATTTTAAAGGAATGTTTTGAGTTCAAAGAATCCCAAATGTTAGGTTTAGAAATTGAAAAAACTGATTCTCAGATCATCTTGAATCCATTTTCAGCGAGTTTAGTATCAAGGCAGTTAGCAACAATGTAACCAACACAACAATGCCAATAAAGTTTGTATCTAAATCAAATGTGTTCGAATCAAATACTAAAAAGAATAATTACAACTTTTTCGAGATCAATCGAGGGGTCAATGACATTCAAAATTTTATGTGATTATGGTTAAAAAAGTGTCTCAAAGAGATGAATCTAATAACAATACAAGATCACACAACTTACTTAATTTTAATTGAAGCACCAGAATGTCCAGTCCAGTAATCGAATGAATCAAAATGGACGCATTTTGACCATTTGGTGAAATATCAAGGATTATGATAGACGTCATCAAAATGATCACTCCATAACTATATAAAAATATAGATTATAATTCTAAACTCTTAGAAAATAATCTTTAACCTAGAGAAATATAGAGTTGTCGAAAATTTTAGAGCTATGTCGACTCTCACCTAACGTACTTATAATCCAATGTTAATCATTAATTAAAATCGACACCTATTGCCATTTAATGTCTAAGGTCATAAGTCGATCCATATTGCTACCTATCATATTTTGTGGCTCAATGCCAACCATCAATGAACTTCTTATGCTTTTTATAGACAACAACATAGCATATGTGAAATGTTGATATCTAACGTACGCCATCGATGTTAAATGTCTATCATTCTAATAACTTTTTTTACTAAAAATAAAAAAGATAATTGCCCACGATCGCCCAACTTATAACATTCTTTAGTTTTCATCTGATGCCAACCAACTATGATGTTCCTGAGCTACAAACATCTTAGGCTCACCTTCTTAGTAACTCAACTTAAGACGACGACCAACATGCTTGCCATCATCGCTCAAAATTCAATGATCCATATTGATTTTTCACACAACATCGTTAACGATCAGCATTCAATATCCATCAAATACTGACATCCAATGCACATCTTCTCAATTGCCTTGATCTCTTCTCCTTCAAAGAAAACAACTTCATTGACATTTTGTCATTGAATTTCTAATCTTCTTGACAACTACACGATGCTTGTCAAAGATCACAACACCCGACCTCCATAAGCTATCAACGTCAAACCCAATTTGCTTTTTTACAAAGAGAATGCATATGGTCATCCATCATCACCCGACCTCTAGTGTTTTTCCCTATTAACCAATAACAACAACTAACTTATGATGATGTCAATACTCTCCACTCACCATTCATTGTTTCTTCACTTTTTTTCACTGCATGTGACAGAGAGCAATAGAATTGGTGACTGAACTGTAAGCCTACCAAACACTTTCATATGTTTATACCCATTATTCAGAGTCATTTCCCTCACATTCATCACATAATTTCATAAGCAAAATTTAAAAAAACTACTCCAATGGCACTCGTCACTGCTCTAAACCTAAGATTGTTCAAACGTTCTTCTATCTATGTGCGAGAATGCCATTTGCTTTCTATTTGCTTGACTCTTTTTTTAGCTAAATTTTAGTAGGAATACATTATAGGTGGTTTAGAACAAAATTTGAGTTGAACTATACAATAGAATTTAACTGTAAATCAGATTTTTTACAAGTAATTGTTCGCCATAAACATTTGTAGTCTTATAACGACTAAAAAAAGAACCCAATACACTGAGTAGTTGATTGTTATAATTTGATTTGTCTGTGAATTTACACCATAAGGAAAAGAGCAGAATAAGAAACACTGTAAGCTAATAATAGAAAAAAAATAAGAAAAAAATTGGTCTTTTAATATATGGGGACATCCTCTATTTAACAATAATACTTCCATTCATAGAGAGACTAACTTACTGTTACAAATCAAGTACTCATTACACACAAATATCAAGAATTCCTCAATCTAACTCTCTGCCTTCTTCTGGCATGGCATTATAATTAATATCTTGATAATGTCTTGCATTGCAGATTTCTCCTTATAAAAATGCCTTTCAAAAAACTAATTATCGGGTAACCCTTCTATAAATCAGCTCGGCTATGGAGCAAGTTGATCTTCTTTGGTGAGTTGATGTCAGGAGTAGTTTTGCAACTATGTTGTGGAGCAAGTTGAGCATTCCTGACAAGTGATTGTGTGATTTCAATTCAGCCCGTTAATCATTATAAGCAAGCTATAGAGCATAACTTCTTAATTGATTCAATCGAACAAATTGACCTAGCCGAACTATCTAGCCGGCTAGACGAGCAATCTAGCTATTCGACTTCATTCAGGCACAAGGGCTTTCAGCTATATACTTATATAAAAAGATTTATTGAATGCAATGATAAGGATTTAAAGTGAGGGACTCAAAAAATTTAACATTCTGTTGTTATTTCTTAAATGTAAGCATTTACTTCTATAGCACAATATGCTCTAACCTAGTTCTTGATTTATATTTAAGATGAACCCATTATGATCTCATAATATTTCTAGGGTGCTTCATCACATTGTCTTATTGATGATAAATCCCAAAAAATAATTGGGATAAAAAATAAAGTATGAATTAGATTAACTTTTTAAAATCATCAATTTTAAGAATGTTTTTAATTCTTTAGCTCTGCCATTAATATGTTGATGTGAAATATAATGAATGTGCAATTAACTGGTGACCTCTCTCTGATAAACGGCCTTTTAGCATATCCTTTATTGTTAGAAATTGTATCTCTTGATACTTGATTGTATGTTTTGATTGTTGATGATATACTTTACTGTAAAGTTTCTAAGAAAATTCTGCATGAGTATTGAGCAATACCTACAACATATGCAAATTATGATATATTGAGAAATACTTGACGACTTGTGGAAACCATGAACCATGTTTATATAAAACAGATTTTGACTATAATAATGATTAAATTTTCATTATGCTACTTTTAATATGATTAAAATTTACATAAAACATGCTTACATTGATGATGTATGTATCAGGATATTGGCCAACTGGATCAAAATCTGATGACTCCTTGTAGAAATAATTAAATTTTCTATGAAATTAATGCTTACATTTCCCACTTTCAGGATAAATAGTTAAATTGATTTTATATGAATATGTATGCATAATATGCTCATAAGTGGATATTATGACATTTGAACATAATAATCACCAGTTGTACATAAATTTTTTTGAACTCCATTGTTATCTAAAGTACATTTTTTTTACTTAATAATCATGATAGACAAATCTTTTTTTTTATGACATCTATAATTGTTATAGTATAATATCCACATTTAGAGTTGACCTTTTTTTTAGCTCATGTAGTCATGTTCTTGTCCAGGTCTCATTATTTATACTTGGTGGATTTCACCAACTAAATTTGTTTTTTGCAAACATATATCTATCAATTTTTAATATTTATATTATTAGCTGTGCATAATCAAAAGAAGCATCAGTAACTGAAATGTGATTTTTTTTTTATTTGAGAGATTATTTCAGCAACTAAATTCTAATTTCATTGCGGTGGATAACGTAATATATATTATTGAACTTAGATGTTCTGATAAATTTATTAATGAACAAATATTAATCGAAACAATACATTTTTAGCTGTTAAAATGTTTCTTAAATCTCCACTTCATTAAGTATGCTTTCTATGAATTTGATGGGTAGTAAGATGTGAAAATACTATAATCAATAGATGTCCTTGAACAAATGCTAACAAGTTATTAGAATTCTTTCAAGCAAAACATCATCGTCTTAGCCCTCCATCGATCATAAAACATTCACTTGAAATCATCAACCATTTTTTTTTTTTTTTGATATGTTTGAAGAGATTGTAGATGAGTTAGATGTACAAAAAGTTGAAGCCACACAGCCAACGTAATGTTATCATAATTGAATTGTGGTTAGACAAACAGAAGTCACATTAACAATCATCAAGGTAGTTGAAGCTTTTATAAACTGCCAGTTTGAACATTCTCTCTAGTGACATCCTTAACATATAGTTTGGCTGCAAGCAAGGTTTAACTTGAATAAGATTTCGTAAATCTTGTAATATGGATTTATCAAATCTATGGAATGTTGGATATAGTGAATCCAGATTTACAAGTAAAAAAAGAAGAATGTTGGATTTAATCATCGCCAAATTTAGGGTGAGTTTGGGGCAAAGGTGTGACGCCACACCACTCTTTTGTTTGCTTTTCAAAAGATTGAAGCAAAAAGTTGCATTTTACAACCTTACCTAACTAAAGGTCTATTTGGCACAACTTTCTGATTGTTTTGCTTTTCAAACCACCATCACGATTCTATTTGGGGAACTACTTTCATGTTGTTTTTTAGAAATTTCTATGGTAGAAAGCTGTTTTCTCAACCGAAAGTGTGGTGGCTACCATAAAGCCGCAATCCAACTTATTTAAAATAAAATATATTTGTCATAGCCAACACAGCTTTTGAAAAGCAGTTTCTTCTGCAGCAGCTTCACAATTGCTTCTTCAAACAGTCGTAACTGCCCCAAAAATACACTAAGCATGGTGGGTTGCTAGAAAGTTGTGATCTATCTCTTTGAAAAAAAAATGCACTAGTCGCCACAATTTTTTCAAACACCAGCTTCTACTGTAACAGTTTCACAGTTGTTTCTTCAAACAACTGCAACTACCCCAAACAGACCCTTAGCATGCATACATTTAACTATTTGGGTTGATTTACACTAAATCCATAAATAGAACGTAAATCCTATCAAATGCGCAGCCAAACAACCCATTACTACCATAGCACGCAAGCTCAAACTCATACTGCCAAAGAGATTGTGGTTGAATAGATGGCCACCGCCTCCTAGAGCAACTAAGAAGATCAAGCTTTAGAAGGTAAGTTTGGTGTGAAAGAGAACGTACTGATGTGAATCCCCTAGCAATTTGTTTAGTAGCTAATAGTTGATTAATTGAAATGAGTAATTAGAGCAAAATATTGCAAATCTATGAACAGGGTGGCATATGAAAATTGATCAATCCCTAATTATAATAAGCAATTCTTAATTCCTTTCATCTTCATCTTCATTTTCTCTTCAGTATTCAAAGGTGACTGGTGCTGAAGCTGGTTCTGAAGAAGAAATAATGCACCTAAATATATGAATAGTTGAAGAAAACAATGAATAAACTGTCAGCCAAGCATCCACGCAAAATTCCAATGAAGCAGATGACCCATGGGAAAATTTTGGGTCAAGAATTCCTAAAAATAAGTAGGTAAGCTTACATATGCGCCACACAATTCTTATAGATTTACATATCTAACATCTAAAGTTTGATATTTACATTTATAACATCTTAGTGCTATAAATATACACATATAAAGGCGCAATTGACTTTTGAAAGATTAGTAAAGAGTTATGGTTGATGTGATGTTAAAGATTTGAATGTTATCAATATAAATATTAAAGTTAGATGTTAGATATTTAAATAGGTAGGAATTGTGTGGCATGTATGAAAATGACCCAAATAAGTATCAGCATTACATTATCAATCCAAGTTTTTGGGTAATTACATAAAACTGATGGAAAACACCGTGTATGGTTCAATTGTTTTGGTGAGCATTTAGATAAATACCATGAAATTCTTATAAATTTACATATCTCTAACGCCTAAGCTTTCATATTTACAAGCATAACACTCAAATCTTTGATATTTACAAGCATAACACTCAAATCTTTCACATCACATCAAAAATATCACAAGCACAAACTTTTTAAAAGTGAGATACATTTCTTCATGAATAGATGTTAAAAACTAAGACGTTTTAAATGCAAATATTAAGCATTAGATGTTAGATATGTAAATGCATAACAATTGTGTGGTATGTATGTAAATTTCCCGCTATTTTCTCACCCTAACAAAAAATTATTATCCTGCATACTGCTAAAAATAAGATTCGATCACAACAATTAGGACTTTGCAGATAGAGATTTAGAGGTTGATTCATTATAAGGCCATACCTGGAAAATAGAAAAATTAAATAATTGAGAAGCTGCATTGGAAAGCCGCAGATGCTTATTTAAGTACCCCTTCAGCTCTCAAGAATATTGATCTACTTCAGAAAAGGAAAATTTGGCTTCAGGAGTTGGCTAAGTGAAGCTTTCAAGCATAATTTCGAGTTACTCAAGTTTAAATTTTCTGTTGCTACGCTTCCTCTTAGCAGATTTTGATTTTTTATTAGCCAACAACTGTGCTGGTAGAAGTGCCTTCTGAGAAGGTAAATCACCAATGAACAATACATTCTGCGCCCAACCAGCATATTTTCCAAACCTTGCAATGAATATATCCGCCACACGAGCGCAAAGCTTTGGAGTCAGTTGGGTGCCAGAAAGCTCTGGTATGAAGTAGCGTGTAGCGATCTGTGCGCATACTACCGTTAAAAGCATTTTCATGTTAAAAAAATAAGAGGTATTTACATACATACATTCCAACATATTTACAATCTAACACCAAACTTTACATTTTACATTTATACGACTCAAATCTTTCATATAACAAAAAAATACCACCATTTTAACTTTTAAAAAGTGAAATATATATTTTCATGCATATTTAAGAATATATATATATATATATTGAAGTTTAGGTGTTAGATATGTAAATACAAAGGAATTGAGGGGTATGTATTTAAATCTTCCAAAAAATAATGAGGAACGATGAATAATGAACTGGACTAATTTAGATTCTTAGAGGTATACAAGGAAATGTAAATGACTCCCAACAAGAATTCTGAGTTATTATGATTAGTGATGAATAACAATAGGAGAATATTAAACATAAAACAAAAAAACACCTGATCATACATGGTAAACGATTTATTACAAAGTTGGTCGAATAAAATAATAAAAGAGTAAGAATGAAAAAAAAAAATCATAAAAACTGGAAAACCATATTTGTTTTCCGCATATTGGGGTTAGAATTGTGAGTTGAGACATTACAGAGACTCGATACCTTGACCACACCATTTTGTGACTCACTCCTAAACTCATTCCTTGATCCTCTCAACTGTGGCCAAGATATATTTCAGATGGAAATGAAATGCCTCTATCACTCAACCTAGTTATATCACAAATATATCTTTAAATTAGAATATCAGTCCCATCGCCCACACATCATTCACAGCAAAATTAATTCCTAAATTTCAAGCTAACTAATTCTATATGCTTTCAAATGCTACACATGGTAAATTTTCATGCATACTCTAGTAAATTTAGTATTAAATATTTTTTGATAAAAGTGTCATTTCCAACATTTTGCCACGATGTTCATGTTGTGTCGTTCTCCACGTCCAGCATTAGTTTCATATTTATAAGGTCGATGAGTGATCTGAACATTTCAAAGAATCATGTACAGTCATGCATTTCCATAGCAGAAAGGATTTACCTTTATATATAATAGCAAGTGTTCACGAGAACCGAGTACAAGTTATTTGCTTGAAATATATTATTTATAAATAATAGAAAAATAAATAGCAAACACACAAAATGTAAGTGGATTTTTATACTTCTTAAAATGTTAATGAGCAAAATAAGGCTACATTTAGGATTGGTTATTGATCATTTAACAGCTTGAAAAACGATAGTGAATTAAAATATAAAAACATAAAGTTTTTATATAAATCATTCTTGCTTATATTTAAACATAAGATCAATGTACGTCATGCAGGTATTTCTCAACAAATTTCAGATAAATGAGATCTTTATTTGATGGAGTTTCAACCCCTTTTAGATAATAGTATAGATGCGAGCAAATATTAAGATATGGCTACATTAACCCATGTTCTTTGGAGATTAACTGTGGTTGTAATAGGGTTAACTTTGGTCAAAGAAAAAAAATTGGGGCAACTTTTTTATCATAAAGAAAAAACTGGAGGCTTTCTTTAGAAGTCCATTCTTTTAGATTGGTAAAAAAGAAAAATCTTTCATTCATCTCACACACTGACACGCAGACATACATATATTTATGGGTTTCGACTAATTTGGTCAGTAAGAGCCTTGAAAGTTATTGCCAATATATTTGGTTTGAATTACAACAAATCCTATCATGCACAGTATAGAGTAGATAATACACACGCACACAGGTGCATATATAAGGCATATATATATACATATATATTTATATGCAAATTGCGCTCGCAAAAGTATTGTATATTTGTACAGATGGGTTGTTCAATTGATAGCAAGTTTCCATATAAAGAAAATGTTATAATTTTAATAGCTAAGTAGTAGTTTTCACAAACAACTTGAGGACGTAGACCTACAAATAAAGTGTCTCAAATCTTAAGGGGACGCAAGTAATTCAAGCAAAAATATATGATACTGTAACCATCTACCTTAAATTAATGAATTTCTACAAAATTTAGAGGTTCATAACACACAACTAAACCAGGCAAATTTCTCTTACTCTGACGTTTGGGCCTCATAAAACCGTCTATCAAAGGCCTAAACCCCATCTACAGCATTATTAATGAACTCCCTTGGGAACATACGCTGTTATCTTTCTCATCATTCATTAACAAATTCTCACAGTTCCCTCCCAGTTCTGTTTCTAGCCGAGTAAAGTGTCAACTTAGTCTCCTGACTATTTATATGAGGTCATTTTGGTCTCAGAGTTTATAAAAGTGTCAAATTAGTCCCTTAGTCTTTAAATTGAGGCTGAAAAAGTTCTCTTTGAGGATTATTTTATCTTATATGAAAAGACACTTGTAACTAAATTGACATATTTCTAGACTATGGGACTAAAATGACCTTGCTCAGTACTTGATCAAAAACCAAACTAGTAAAACTTGTCGTCTTCGACAACACTTAAAGTAAACCCATACTGGTAAACTTTTCACACCCTCATCGCCTGAACTTCGGCTTAGTCCTTCACATCGTTCCTCCTCTACCATCCCTCTCCCCTTTGTGGGCTACAAAAATTCAACACCCTAGACTCTCGTATTGTGTGAGAGCTTTGCATTTGGTGTCCTGGTTGAAGATTCGGAAGGCAGATTGGATTGTAGAAAATACTAGTTCTAAGGATTTCAATCTCATTTTGCAAGGACTTTTTGATCTGGTATTCAAGGTTTCCCATAAGCGCAAGACCCTATGACTAATTACCCCTCCTGACAACAGGATAACACTTTCGATTAAGGCTAGTCATTGAACATTGAATATTCAGCATAAACTAACCACAAATTTAGGGTTTGAATTATAAAATTTATCATCTTGAGCTTAAATTGGCTCGTGGGGGAAATGATGACGAACTCGATCAAGATCACATTGTTTCGTCGTCCCGGGTCTTGTGATCTCTTGTTTACTTAGTCGGAGGAGGTAGTTAACCCGACCTAATATAAAAATCTTTATCAATAATCATGGGTTGTTTTGTTCAAAGATCCCTTGACTCGGATGGTGGAGGAAATGATAACAAACTTGGTTAAGATCCCATGGTTACATTGTTCCGGATCATCGTAGTCCCTCGTCTTCTTAGAGGAGATAGTCAACCCAACTTGATATAAAAATCTTTGTCAATAACCACGGATTGCATCGTCCAATGGAACCTTATAAATCTGGGGTGGATGTATGTCTAAAGGAAAAAATTTTAATTCGAACTTAACTAACAAAAATTTTTAAGTCAATCAATGTACCTTATGATTCATAACTCAAAGAGTTAAAAAACAAAGTTTTGCAAACATACAGTTTAAAGTCGTGATCTTAATATAATAGTGTCATTTAGTGGCAAACCACCGAGTCAGAGGGTTCTAGTCATAATTGCTACTTTCTAAGTAGCCTTTGGGCCAAACCATACGAATAGAGGATGGCCACATCTTTACTAGTGTGAGATTTTTTTGAATGTGAATGTAGTGATTCACGATGGAACATTCACACTTTTTGAGCTAAAGTCAATCGAAAATTTGTCACCCCCAACAAACTTTGTGGATGATGAATGGATTTTGCTTTAAGCTTTTAAGTGATTAATTTTAACTTTAATATTTTGATTTAGTTGTTCTGAAAATTTTAATTTGAAAATCTTGATTAGTTTTAAAAGTTGATCCCTCAATGTCATATTTTTAATCAACATGACCATTAGAGTTTGCTACTTCCTAGGGTAAAAAAACTCTTTGCAAACATACGTTTGTGATTGTAACCTTAATATAATAGTGTCATTTGACAACAAAACCACCAAGTTAGAGGGCTCTAGTCGTGATTGCTACTTTCTATGTAACCTTTGGACCAAACCATACAAATAGAGAATTCGGGTTTACAGGTGAAACTTTTTTGAGTGTGAATATAATGAAACATAATATAACATTCACTCTTTTTGAGCTCAAGTCAATCGAAAATTTGTCACCTCCGACAAACTTTGTAGATGATGAATGAATTTTTTTATAAGTTTCTTAAGTGTTTCATTTTAACTTTAATATTTTGATTTAGTTGCTTCAAAAATTTTAATTTGACAATCTTGATAGTTTTAAAAGTTGATCCCTCAATGTGATATTTTTAATCAACACGACCATCATCATGATTTGGGTTTTATTAGTCTAAAATCTTTAAACTATTAGTTTTGCCAACCCCACTCCTGAAGAGCAGGATGATCGAACTATGTGAATTGGACTAAAAAGTTTTATGTATGTGATTTGGATATTATTGAAATTACTAGGCTCGTCGACTTCAGTCATAAAATGAGAAAGATAATACTAGTTAAGTGCCTTAGAGACAAGGTGGCCCTGCGGATATATAAAATTGAGATTATGCACACATTTTAACATACATATATTATACATTTTATATCAAGAATGGTACGCATGTGATTCTAGTATTTTGTTATTCAATGTATTATAGCATGATGCTTAATACATTTGCAAGGAGCGATTACATAATATTTTATAATCTTGCAAAGCATGATATGATATTTGAAGCTTTCATAAGATGCAAATGCATACTTTAAAATACTTACACAAGAGTTAGAAAATCCTTGAACCACAAATGTTGGATTTTAAAAATCATTTAGAATTTGAAATGCATGTATGGATCACACACAAAGTTTCATTTTGAGCTTTAAAAAGATCCGTCTTCTGTTCGCTAGTAGATGTATAACAAATTTGGTGACGAAAATCATTCAAAATCTTTGACAATTTATATGTTAATACATGCATGAAATCATATTTTGATTTTTTCAAAAGACAACATTTTGTCAATTTGTGAATTATAGATGCAGATTGGGTGGCAAAATTATTTGACGTTTAATGTTAGACCTTTGTCTTTAATAAGTTGAATTTTTAAAAGGACACAATTAAAAATTTCATTCAAATTTTTGAATGATCTATTGAATCCTATGATTAATTATTTTAGTATTCAAATTTCATCATTATATTTTGTTGGACTTAATATGCATTTTATTTTAAATATTCATTTTTCGATTTATATTTTTATTTATCGATATTAATGTCCAATAGTCCAAATAGTCCAAAATTTAAGTCATTTTTAGAAATCTAAAATTCTAATTCTTCAAGTGATTTTCAACACTTAACGGTCTAAATTTAAATTATTTTTGCGAGTCCAAATCATAAGAAATTTTGGCTGCCTCATCGTGTCGTCCTCTCTTATGGGATTACATTTGGGTGCCTAGCATGCCCAACTATCTGAGAAATTTTGGTTGCCTCATCGTGTCGTCCTCTCTAAAAGCATCTAATCCACCCGTCTAATCCACCGGTCTATAAGTCGCATGTGAGTATCCGCTTAACATGCATGAAAATGATTTTAGCGCAATTTTCTTGCATTAGTACCTTTACTTGGGAGGTGGTGATGATGACTGTGAAAAAAGATCTATAAGCCAATAAATTACTACTCAATTCTCTCTCTCTCTCTCTCTATATATATATATATATATGAAATGGATAGAGACCAGGTTAATTTGAACAAGGCTTTTGGTTATTACGGGTTTATGAGGCTCAAATTGGGTAAGCACGAGATGAGAGGCGAGGAGAAATTTGAGGAAAATAATAAATATTTGGGATAAGAGATTGCTAATAGAATTTGAGAGAAAATAAGGCAGGCGTCACACCTATATGGAAGAGACAAGGGGTGCGGCACAGGTAGATGAAGAAGAGGATCAATTCTGTCATTCGAACTTGAAGTAGTTTCGGAGGGCTAGTGCGCAGCGATTTAGCAATTGCCTTTCTCAAAAGGGCACGTAAAGAGTTTTGGAGACCTTCATATGGTGTGATCCCGTGGTTGCTTTTCCAGAAAAAGTCTTGAAGATTTTCAGAAGCTTCGTCTGCAGCGATCCCATTGTTGATACTCTAGCGAAGGGCGTAGAAGATCTTGATCCAGTGCGATCTCGTCATTTCCTTTCCCACAAACCTTAGTCATGAGTTATCGTGAGTGATGCAGATGAACAGGGCAGGTAGAGGCTTCAGCGAGAGTTTCGGAGGTCTCCATATGCAACAATCCCATCGTTGCTCTTCCCGCTAGCTTTAGTCGCAACTATATCGCAATGGAGATGCACAGGAGAGAAAGATGGGAATTTTGAAAGTTTATGTACAATGCGATCCCATCAATGCTTTCCCAGCTAGCCCTAGTCACGACTATAACAGATAGAGACGAGCACTAGAGCTTTCAGATGCATGTCAATTAGAAAGCAAAGGGGCTCGATTGTGAGTTTTCTAACAAAGAAAGTCATAAGCAGTTCCGACATTATGGGCTAAAAGAAATTAAAAGGCTTTTTTGTTTATTTTATTTCTCTCTCTCTCTCTTTATATAGCAACAAACTTAGGCAACAACTTCCACCCCCCTTCATATACTCCCTCAGACCTTAATCAAATGCAGACTAAACCTAATTGACATGAACCCATATAACATGAAACTCTAACTATAATTAAAATAAAGAAAAGTGTCGAAGTGGTCCCCTAACTCCTTTTAAGAGGACATTTTAATCCCAGAGCTATAAAAATGCTAATTTACTCCCCCAATCTGTTAAGGGGGGCTAAAATAGTTCTTGCTAAAGACCATTTCAGCTCATAATAAAAGAGTTTGGTGGAGTAATTTGGCACTTTTATAGACTCGAATCGAGTCTAAAATGATCCTATGTCAATATTCAGGGGACTATTTGGCATTTTGCTCAATTAAAATGTTTTGTAGGGCATTTACCTGCCACACATGAGTATCAACTGGAATTGCATGATGCTGATCAAGAGAAAACAGAGCAATACAGGCAGCAACTTTTGGTCCAACTCCAGGCAGGGAACAAAGAGCATCTAACACATCATGTAGATCCAAGCTGCGGAGAGAAGCAAGCCATTCCACACCCCCGCCAGGCTTTGCTTGTAAAGCTTTGACCGCACCAACAATATACTTTGCTCTGTTTGCAAGACATTTAACAGTCAAGACTTGGAAATGCAGTACAGAATACAAATGCTTTTAGAAGGAAGATATCACAATATGCCAAGTTGCCAAAAAACACCATAAGTTGCTTTAAAAAAAAAAAGGTTTACATCCACTTGTTTTAAAAACTAAAATTAATGTGTATTCAGTAATTCAATAAACTGGACCTTTTTTTTGGTAAAGGACTCTAAAGATGACAATTTTTTTTTTATTTATCACAATTCATGGTTATGATAATCAGCACTTAGCTATTTGGAGACGATATCACATCAGCAAATACAACAATTTTTTTTATAACTTCTTTGTAGCTGTCAAATATGAAAAATCTGAGCAAGCCAAATTTAATTACCATCATCTGCTCCCACGAAAAACTGAGAACACAAAGAACTCCATTGCAATGAGGAAACCTTAGTTTCTCCTTTGATTTCTTAATGAAAATTTATTTCATACATTATGGGATAAGAAGTGTGATGCACTCTAAAAAATGAAAAGAGTCAATTTAAATAATATACATGTCATCAGCCAATTATGAAATGAGAAATCATATAACTGTCCATTATCTATCAAACAATTTATCATTCAAGTCAACCATGCACCCAAATATCATGAAGATCTGTTCAAATCAGTTAGATCTGAGGAACTAAGCTTATGAAGAACTCATCGGATTTACATTGAACTTGTTAGAGGCACCATGAAAACTTCAAAGCTGCATGGTACTCGTCAATTATAATGCACTCGTTATAATGAACCCACCAAGCATTATATGTACTCCTCCATATCATAATAGTCAGGTTCATGATGAAATTGCCTGTAAACATAGTTGGCCTGCAGAATAACTAAGCATATCCGTCCAAGCTCAAAGCTACTCAAAAACATTCAATCAAGTCAATAGTGACTCCAGCTAGTGATGACCATAGTTCATAATCAACATGTAGTTTTTAGTTTATTTTAGCTACAAGATTCATGTGCTTTTGTATTAAACAATTGTTAGGCTTTGTCACGACCCAGTCCGAGAACTTTAAACTAATTAAGTCAGGTTTGGACGATCAGACGGTGAAAGACATTTCTAAACATTAATATTAATCTATAATAACATTCATATAGAAAAGAGCCACTAAATCCATAGCACACATGAAAGCGATCCTCTAAAAAAACACATAATATCATATAGTCTACTACAGTAATACCAATAATACAATAAAAGTGATATAACATAAAAATAAACAAATCACTACCTATCTTCTACACTCCCTCTCGTCCTGCAATAAAACACTTTCCTATTAGAAATTTCTATCTAGAGGATCTTTTCCTGAAAGAATAATTAAGTAGCATGCATTAAATATTATGCAAATGCCTAACATGATTTCTCAAATTAGCATTCTGATCAAATAATGAAGTTTTACATACAAAATATGTATTTATCATTTTATCACTTTACTTTTCTTTAAAACTAATCAATTATCCATTTTCATTTCCCTTTTTCTTTTAATTATAGAAGTCATATTAGAGCTTAGAAGCACCGTCAAAAGCTTTACCATCATTTATCATAAATACACAACATTTACTATTTGTATCATGAAGATACACCTTTATCATTTTTTATATCTTTAACAGCAACGAGTGCAATAGCATCCCCTACAAGTACTATAGGAGGTGGCTCCTAATAGACTTAAATTTGTATCATGAAGATACGCCTTTATCATTTCTTTTATCTCTAATGTGGATATGTCAAGTCTCTGAATGTACTAAGCAAACTGCAAAAACAGGAAAAATAGCAACTTTAAAAATTATGGCACCATTGAAACACAAACAACATACAACCACGAAAACAAGGCAAGTCAATCAATTTAACAAGGCAACATGCCATGCCATGCCATGGATGGAAAATATCTTTAGGGTAACATTCATATGGCATCATGGCTCCAAATGCAACTGATATTAAGAAATTGTGGTCAATTTTATATTACCAGATGGTGTGGTAATCATGGTAACAGTTGCTAACATAATGATTCGAAACCAATTACATAATTTTTAACACGTCATGTGCAGAACACAGCAGATCGAAAAACATAAGCAAAGTTCCCAACAAGGCTTTGGTTGTTTTAGTTTTAAAGACGTCCAATCTATGAAAAATATAAGCTTAATTAGATGCCAAAACTCTTATAAATCAGTCACCACTTTTAGTTCTGACAGACTAAACTACATATTTCCTCTTCCTTCATGACACCCAAATAAACTAATACTGAGGTTCTGTCTGGTAACAGATTTAGAGCAGGATTTAACCTGGATTTAAACTAAATCTTGCCGGTCAGTATGAAAAAAATAAAGCCGTGGATTTGAAAGTTGGTCAAATTGGTTCTCCCTATGACTCAAAATATCAGAACAGAATCAGCAAATTAACTTTTTTTTTTAGGCAATACATACGGGCACCTGAAACATTGCTATTTGCAACTATCTTTCATCCATTTTTTTTTCAAATTCTCACTTAAATACCAAAATTTATGAACAAACCCCAACCCATATTTATCCTTTTTATCAAATTCTCAATGGTTTGATCGTGGCACCCGTAAATGCATCGGTTCTGTAGTTCAAAATAATCATTCTCTGTATGTAACTATTCCTCTTTTTTTTCTTTTTTTTTCCCTTTTGAAATTTACATTTGTGAATTCATCATAAATACAAAAACTAGATGATCAAGAATCAAAGTCAGGCCCCTGAAAAGAGCATACCTATAACCAAATCCAGCTTCTCTGAGCTGTTGCTCGGTGACAGCAGAAAGCCTCTCAAGTGTGGGAAACTCATGGAAATGAAACCCACCAACCGTCCCTAAATGCTCGCCAAACGAAGACAGAACCCCGACCATCTTCTCAATCCTCGCAATGTTATTGTTCGAAGAGCAGAGGAACTGAAAAACGCACTCCACCGGATCCTGTCGCAGAACACGGGCCCCGCCATCGAATCGTCGAGCTATCTCATCAAACCGCGGATCCGCCGCAGAAAAACCTCGCCACAGAGCGGTGAGGGAGATCTCGACGTTAAGATAGTCACTCAGCGCAGCCCGCGTGGAAGCAGCGTCTGACGAATTGTGGAGAAAGAAGTGGATGCGACCAGAAGGATCATCATCTCCATCGGCGTGCTTGAGAGACAGGAGGTAGGGACCAACGACACCGGTGAACTGGGAGGGTCCGGTTCGACGCCAACGAAATGTCTGACCGGTGGGGAGAGTGTGGAGAAGTGATAGCTCCGATCTCGAGAGGCCAAGGGTGTGCCAGTCCCCATCGTCAAGGGCTGCCAAGTCTAGAAGAGAAGGGGTAAGAGATCTTTGAGTTCGAGAGCGGAAGGAGGTTGAGGAGCTGGATTCTTCCTTTGGAGGTGTTGTAGGATGCAAAGGTGAAAGAGGAGTAATGGAGAAGTTCACCGGAGTAGGCGGCGGCGTCGTCTTCAGCCGCCGCCGCTGACTCATGACTGGGCAGAAAGGGC
>NW_018164466.1:1169579-1183672 GCF_001263595.1 Phalaenopsis equestris
TGGTGCAAAAAGAGTAGAGATTATTCGTCAAACTCTCATTTGTTTTGACGAGTGCCTAAAGATCTGCGGTGGAAGAGTGATAATTTAACATTTTAGCATTACACAAAAATCTAACACACATTTATGTAATTAAAGTGACAAGTAGCAGGAGGAGACACCTTAACTTTTTATATGAAGATTTCTAGAAAGGGAAAAAAGTGATGAGGCTTAACCATGTTGAAACAATCCACTATGTAATAGGGGTACATAGGTCCACTCTTCTCTGAGTTAGGGAATAAGAAATTATAAAGTTGATGTACAACAATATTTTAATAATAATATTATTTGTAACATGTTGCGAAGGCCGTATTTAATTATTATGGAGTCAATATTCTACCACTATTATTTTAATGTCATTTTTAAACTTTTTTTTCTTATGGCTATGAATTATACAACTAAAACTTATTTCACTCAAAGAAATTAAACTTGTGGTAATGATATTATAGTTAAATGCCATTTTTTTTATGATTTATTCATTTATACCAAAAGGATAGGGTTAAAATGGAATTTTCAGCTATTGAGATTTAGCTTTTTTTTTGTTTCAATTAATCAAAGTGTAAAATTTTCGTGGACACAGAAATGTTAGGAAAAAGTCAATTTTTGTTTATGATTGAACAGTTTTATTTATGTATTTCCTTAAGAATGAATTCCTCCTTTTTTTTTTTCCTGTGAAGTTGGCTATTCTTAGTGTTATTTAAAATAATTGATGTATTATTGTGTTATTATAACACCAGGAATATTCCTAGAACACATAACACATGAATACTATAACAATAACATCTGAATAATGCAGAATAACACAAGAGGAATATTTTCATATCTTAAAATGATTTTTTTTTCTAACACCTCCACATGACGTGATTTTATTGGACTCCTTCCTCCGGAGTGGAGTTCAGGCTTAATATTTGTACCTATGGGTGTAAACGAACCGAACACGAACGAATAGAGCTTGTGTTCGTGTTCAGTTCGTTTGAAATTTAGTTTGTTTGAAATAAGCTCGTGATTGAAATTGTTTGTGAAGTCAGTGTTCATGTTCATTTCTTAACGAACGAGCTGAACATGAGTGTTCGCGAACGACTAGCCAGTTTAACATCCTTAATATTAATATATATAAATAATATAATATATTAATTATATAACTTATATTATATAAATATATAATATCTCTATTAGTATATTACTAATATAGTATATTAATATATTGTTATCATTAATTTTAAAAAATATTATAATTTATAAAATTCAAAATTTAAAATATCATAAATTTTTTATATATAATTATTTTAAATTATTTTATATTTTGAACAATAATGATTAGAACACGAACGGACGCATCAGTGTTCGTGTTTGATTCTTTTAACTAAACGAATGAAAAAAATTATTCACATTTATCTCGTTTAATTATTAAATGAATCAAACACGAACTCATTCACAAATCAAACACAAATTGTGAACAAATTTTTTTGACAGTCCTATTTGTACCTAGAATCTGGAGGTTTGTGGAAGCGCATTGTAATTCCTGCGAGGCCCATAAAAACCACTAGTATCCGACATGAAGAAATATAAGATTAAAATTAGTATTTTCATTTATTTGATTTTTGATATCGTGCCATTAACCTCTTTTAAAACTAAAGCCTTTCGCTCGCCGCGGTTCGAGGGAATTCCTCACCACTCCTTTTCTTTCGTTTTCTTCGCTCTTCTTCCAGATCCGCTGAGGTACGAATCGGCTTCTCCTTCTCTCTGTGCAGCTCTATCTCAACTTTAGTTTACCTGCTGATTCATTAGCCTGCTGGGTATATTTGCTTCATTTAATTGTGGTGCCTGTTTTGTTGATTTTGCCAAGAAATTGTTACCTGGTTATCGTTTGCTTGAATTTTTTTGAGTCTGAGAGGCGCATTGGTGGGATCTTGTTTCGTTCTGGTTTTTTCCAGAGTCCAGAGGACCGGATCTGGTGAGTTTCCTAGTAGATCTCTATGAAATGCTTTTAAGAATGCTTTGTGTTTGGGAATTGGAGGGCTGTTTTGGTTTTATCCAGAGGAACAGATATGGTGAAGTTCTGAGGCATGCTTATAGTGATGTCTTATGTTTTTGTGACAGATCTGGTATTGAATACCTTTCATAATTATTGAGCTTAGTATGTTCTTGTTCAATTTTACTTTGGAGGTTTTTGTTTTTGCACTACTTTTTGGGGGATTTTAATCTTTATTTGTATGTCTAAAACGGAAAATGTTGATGTAGATTTTAGAAATGTGATGTTTTTTATGAATTTAATTTTCATTTTTCAGCGATGACATAGAATTGCTCGTGCCGTTGAGTTTTCATTCGTTGATAGTAACTGGGTTAATATAAGACTTGTTCTCGATTAATAGCTTTTCATGGATGTCTCTTGCCTGGAGTTAATGTTCTGCATTCGTCTAACCACCTTTTGAAGAAAAAAGGATGCTCTTTTGTTGTTAGCTCGGAATTTTGAAGACTTTTTAATAGGGGCGTGCATTATTTGGCTTAAACCGAAAAATTGAACCGAGCCAAGTCAATTTGGTTGAAATGTCAATTTGGTTGATTCGGTTCAGTTTTTTTTTTTTAAAAAAAAAAAAATTGGATTACGATTTTAGAAATGTTAAAGTTTGGTTTTTAGTTTACGGTTTGGTTTTAATTCTTATTTAACTGAATGAGCCGAAAACCGAATTTTCTAGGCAAATCTTTTTTGAAATATTTAGTAAGTAGATTTTTTAGTGATTAACATTACATAGTCATTGCTAAGTAATCTTCATTTTCTCAAATTATCATCATATGCTTATATCTTTAAACAATATTTCGGTTTATGTAAAACTAAATTGTTCAAACCAAATTAAACTTCGGTTTGACTGGTTTGGTTTTATCAAAATTTTGTTTGGTTCGGTACTTTCGATTTTGGATTTCGGTTGAAGTCAATTTGCCCAATTTGAAAATCTAAACATCCAAACCGACTGAATGTTCACCCCTACTATTCAGTGGTGTTTAAAGCAACATTTCATGAACTTAAGATATCTTTTTTTTTTAAATGAGATCAAGAAAAAAAAGGACCAATTCTATGATGTGCAAGCATAATAATATGTTTCTTACTAGTTAGAATGCCTAGTACGGAAAAAAAAAAACCATCTTACTATATATTTTTTTAATACAAGTACGAAGGCCACCATAATTTTATAGATACGAGAAACGTGGCTTAGCTAGGACCTAAGTTTAGTACGTTCTTAGGGAAGGAACACATAAGTTTTTTTGAGTAGCATGGTTTTATACCCTAAGCCCCAATATGTTTTTACAACTTGATTGATGACATTGTGATTGGTAATGAGGCCAGACGTGAAAGTACTCTTGTTAACTTTTTGGCGCTTGATTGTAATATAATATTAATTGCTTCTTGCAATTGATGCTCGTCACATTAGGAGGTGCTACGACATTAAACTCTAAATTAGCTTATTGTTCTAGTGATATTTCTAAACTTCCGAACAACCCTTACCACAAGTATAAACAATAGACCTCAAGTCAATTTTATTCAATATTTTCTTTCACTTATTGATACAAAGGTGTGCAGTATGACCACCTACAGCTTTGAGGTGTAAGATATGACCATCAAATTTTCATGGGTTCCAATTTGATATGAAGTAGAGCATACAAGACAAGAGACTTTGATTGGTTTAATGGCTTGAAATTTATTCATTTTCAAACTTTTAAGATGTTTTGGTATTCATTAGAGGGATGCTTTGATTTAATGTGTGTTGATGCCTTAGCATCCATCCAAATATATATGTGAATTTTCTTGTGTCCTAGAATGTTAATCAACGGAAATTGAATTTGCATTGTTGTAGCACAACTCATGAAGTTGACTTAATTCTTTGGGGATTAGAAGCTTTTGATAATGTTTATTCCTAGGAGAGGTTGCTAACTTGTTAGTATGAATTTCAGTAAAGCTGCTTGGGCATACATATTGATGTCGGATCTTAACTAGGATCCATGGATCAACTAAGAAGTATCATTTTCAAATTTGGGTTCTCAACCAACTTGCTTGATCAATTGGATTGATGTTATGTAATTTTGAGAGACAAGGGATGTTCTATTGAAACCATTGGGTAAGCTTCATGCTCATTTGGAGATTTGTTGGGCGTCAACTCTAGCACAAATAGGGAGATATGGGTTTGAGGACTATTTACATTGCTTGGCTATGATGGCATATAGTTCCTTGAATATGTTATGTGATGATCCGTTGTCTTAGCACATTTTTCAGAGCGAACTTGTATATTCAGGTTAACAACATGTGTTTTGATTAAACATTTAGTCTAGAGATTGTTAGAGCTACATCTTACACAATGATCAAAGTTTATATTTTTTTCCTCTTTTTTCACCACAATGTGGTTATAGTATGTTGTTTTAGTAAAATTTCAATAACTACAACAACTACAACAACAACCCCTTATCCCACTAAGTGGGGTCGTCTATACAAATCATTTTTCTCTACTGCTTCATATTGAGTGTCATATTTTCATTTAATCCTATTAGATTAAGATCATGTTTTTATATAATGTGCCTCAGTCTTTTTAGGTCTACCTCTGCCTTTTTTTAACATAACTAGAATGTAAAATATTTACTCTCCCATCTGGATCATCTGATGGTCAACGTTTAATGTGACCAAACCATCTATGATGACTCTCTCTAATATTTTTCGCCACTGGAGCTACACTAACCCTATAACATATATATTCATTTCTTATTTTGTCTCTAAGTGTCAAGCCACTCATCTACATAAGCATTCTCATCTCAACAACACTTAACTTTGTTTTATACTTCTCTTTTAAAGGCTTATATTCTGCGCTATAAAGCATTGCAATTCTCAACACTATCTTATAAAATATCTCTTCAAGTTTAAGCGGTACTTTTCTTTCACACAATAGGCCATATGCATTCCTCCACTTAAATCAACCAACATGAATTCTAATAATAACATCCCCATCTATATCACCATCACTTTGAACAATAGACCCGATATATCTAAAACGTTCACCCCGTTTAATGATTTGGTCGGCTATAGTTACAACTGTGCCACTAGAGCTACTACTACTAAAATTGCATTCCATGTATTTAGTTTTAGATCTACTCAAACGAAACTTTTAGACCTCAAGGTAAAACTCCATAATTCAAGTTTTTCTTGAACTCTTTCTCTAGTCTTAGCCACAAGAAGGATATCATTAGCAAAAAAACATACAACAAGGTACATCCTCTTGTAAATGTCCAATAAGAGCATCCATAACTAAAATAAAAAGCTATGGGCTTAAAGCAGATCCATGATGTTATCCAACTGAAATAGGAAAATGCACAACTGAAATAGGAAAATGACTGAAATAGGAAAATGCATTGTCAATCCTCCTTCTGTTCGAACACAAGTAACAACTCTAGTATACATATTTTTAATGAGTTCATATAAGTCATATCACCACCTTTCTTTTCTAGCTCTCCAAAGGACTTCTCTTGGAACCTTATCATAAGCTTTTTATCAAGGACTTCTCTTGGAACCTTATCATAAGCTTTTTCTAAATCAATAAAAATCATACGTAGGTCCTCCTTACTCTCTCTATACTTCTCCATCAAACCTCTCAGTAAATCTACAACTTTCTTAGTAGACATGCCCGACATAAATCCAAATTGATTATGAGAAATCTTTATATCACATCTTAGCATATGTTCATTTACCCTCTCTCATAATTTTAAAGTATAACACATAAACTTAATTCCTCTATAATTTGAACACTCTTGCGCACCCCCTTTATTCTTATAAATAGGGATCAAAATAACCTTCCTCTACTCAGACTATTTTTAGTCTATAAAATAATTAAAGAGTTTAGTAAGCCAAGAAACTCCCAAAATTTCTTAAATATTTCACACCTTAATTGAGATATCATCAGGTCCTATTGATTTTTCATTATTGTTTTTCTTTAATCCTCTTCAACTTCTTTTTTACTGTTGCTACGGTAAAAAAAACATTTTATTATTTTTAAGGATATTAGGATCACAAGGTCGATTGCATTTTCAGAAGCTTCATTGAAAATTTTATTACAATAGCTCACTCACCAATGTTGAGTATCTTTCTCTCAGAATAATATTTTTTGATTTTCATATTTAATACGCTTGAATTAAATCCTTGCTTTTCTTTTCCCTTTGTTTGACTAGTTTATAAATATATATTTCATCATCTTTAGTATCTAATTTATTATAAAAATCACTAAAAACAGAATTTTTAGCGTCACAAATTTTCAATAACCGAAAAGTTTAAATATTTTTTTTTACCCAAAATGCAAATGAAAACTTATCTTTAATATTTTTTGTGACCTTTAGAATTAATTTGGATTTGCTAGAATTTACTGCACATGGCCAGAATTGGTTTAATTTGGCCTTAGTTGATGTCGTTTGCCCTATAAGCATTACTATCTATCAAATGGGTTATGATCATCTTTTTAGTGATTTAATAGTGATAACAAATTCTACATGACATCATTTAATAATCTGCACATGGCCAGAATTGGTTTAATTTGGCCTTAGATCATTTAATAAAATAATAAATGTTTAATAAGCTAATATAAAAAAGTGGCTTTAAAGCATTTCTTTGTTTATTCTCTCAATTGATTTGTAGACAAAATTACCTTAAAAATAATTAAAAATTATTACTTACAGAGGATTAAAAAATTAAATCCACATTCTAAAACTTCTCATAATTGCTTTTGGGAGGTTTTAGTGATCCATGGCACTCCCATTTCTTTCAAGCACATAAATTAATGGTGCTCATCTTTCCTTGTTATGCACATGAATCCGCGGCATTTATTTTCCCGTATTTTTCGCATGGTTTTGTGGCTCATTTTATTTTTTATTTAACAATTCTAATACTTTCAATACTCTCTCAAATTCAATGGCGGAGATCCATCATTTAAAATTTGCTTAAGATATTTTTGAATACAGTGTTATAAAGTTTATTGATAAATATCTCAGCTAGTTTAATTTCAAGTTGGAATATATGGAATACAAATTAATTTTTTTTTTATAAAATATCTATCCATCTCAACTTGTTTTGTTTGATCATATTGTATTGTATAATGGACAATACTTATTTGATTTTTAAATTTTCTAGTGTAATTTTAATCTATAAGAATTTACAAATATCTTGAGAGGTTGCCCTGAATTCAAATTCAGCATTGTACCTTGAGACGAGTTTGTTTCATGCTTCTCCATATAATCAGAATGCTCCTAGTACCATGCGTTATATTGAAGTAGATCTAATATCTACTGATGATCTCGCCTAGTTAGCATTAATATAATATCCCCTTAGGTCCAGCACTGTATACCATTCTTTTTCTTCTAATAATAATAGAGTGCTTCTATTAGAAGTCCATGTAGTTTTTTTCCAACAGCCGCATTTTATTTGTTCCTTGCTTGCTAGATTTTTTTTAAACGCTTTATTTTGTTTTAAATTCTATCATTGGAACGCGAACATTCGTACAGTTTGTGAATCTTTTTTTTTTTTCATTTATTTTTCCAAATATTTGCTCTAGGTTTGCTATACATTAAAAGATGGCGATTGGAAGGATCCACCGGGTTGACAATAGGAGGTCGCCCTCATGTTGTTCAAATGCGACCCTCGTTGTTTTCGTTGCTCTGTGCTTGGTGGGAGTCTGGATGATGACATCATCTACTGTGGTACCAGTAGAGATGCCAGCATCTGGCAAATCTAAAGTGGCAGAAACGGTTTCAGATGGCCTTTCCAAGCACTTTGAGGGGAAGTCTGGGGATGTTCCTGAAGATAAATCACAAGGGGATACTAAATCCAGCGGAGAGGCAACTGCAAGAAAATCTAATAATGAGGCTTCAGATGATCAGGCTGCCCCAGAAAATTCAGAAGACAACTCTTCTGATTCAATTAAGGGAGAGAAGGATGACTCTGTTGGTGAATCAAAACCTCAGACGTACAGTGATGTGAGCGGGACCGGTGAAGGTGGTGAAGTAGCAAAAACAGCTGAAGGCGTGCTTGCTGAGGGTGGTTCTACGGAGTCGCGAAAGAATGGGCAAAACATCAGTACAGAACAGAGTTTGACTGAAGCTAGGAATACTGAAAAGGGAATAAACAAGGAGAAAGATGCTGATCAAGAAGAGAGTTCTGAGCAAAACAATGATTCAGAGCAGAGTTCTGATGAATCTGCTACAGAATCTCAAACAGATCAATCAAATAATAAGAACTCTGAAGAAACTGCTGGTGATGAGGATCAACCTGGAAATGAGGAAAAATCCAATGATGCTAGCAGTAGTGTGCAAAAACAGTCGGATAACAAGAATGTAGGGGAGGAGAAATCTGAAGATGATGCTGATGCAGTGCAGGCTGAGAAAGAGGAAGGGCTGATAAAGGAGGAGGCAGGGCAAAATCATGAGAAGGAGGTTGAAAAAGCTAATGTGGAGAACAAGACTGAACCTCAAGCAAAGGACCGGGCTGTTGATGATATATTGCCAGATGAAGCTCAGTCTGATCTTCTTAATGAGACTAATACACAAAATGGGGCTTGGTCTACACAATCTGCTGAATCAAAGAATCAGAAAGAGCTTCAAGCATCCTCATCATCCAAGGGACAATATAACTGGAAGCTTTGTAATGTTACTGCAGGAGAGGATTATATACCTTGTCTTGATAATGAGGAAGCTATCAAGAAGCTCCGAAGCACAAAGCATTATGAACATCGTGAAAGGCATTGCCCTAAAGAGGGGCCAACTTGTCTTGTTCCATGCCCAAAAGGATATCGAAAGCCTATTGAGTGGCCTAACAGTAGGGAGAAGGTACATGGCGCTACTGACTGATCTAAGTTTTGATGTGATATGCATGACTTTTTTGGATGAGTAAGCTAATTAGTTTACTCTGTTTTGGATATCAATTAACTGCAGGTATGGTACTACAATGTTCCTCACACTAAGCTTGCAGTTGTGAAGGGGCACCAAAATTGGGTTAAAGTGAGTGGAGAACATCTTATTTTCCCTGGTGGTGGAACTCAATTTAAAAATGGTGCACTTCACTACATTGATTTCATCCAAGAGGTATGAATCTTTGTCATATTTTGGCATTTTTTTTAACAGCTTGATTGATCATTGTTTAGAATATTCTTGTTGAGCAGATGCTGATTGCTATTATGGTTTGATGATGCCTCTTAAGTATATGTTTAATTGAGATCCTTACCTCTGATATATGAGATGTTTTCTTTCATTTTCACGTAGTCATTACCTGATATAGCGTGGGGAAAACAAAGCCGTGTTGTGTTAGATGTTGGCTGTGGGGTTGCTAGCTTTGGAGGATATCTCTTTGACCGAGATACTCTCACCATGTCTTTTGCTCCAAAAGATGAGCATGAAGCTCAGGTGCAATTTGCCCTTGAAAGAGGAATTCCGGCAATATCAGCTGTCATGGGAACCAAGAGACTCCCTTTTCCTAGCAAGGTCTTTGACGTTATTCATTGTGCTCGTTGCCGAGTGCCATGGCACATTGAAGGTAAGCTTTTTCCGTATATATACTTTTTTCAGTTACAATTTGCTCTAATCTTTCAGTATATGTACTTTTTTCATGCAAAATTACTGAAGGAGTAAGCTTTAGGTGGTATGCTATTGTTGGAACTGAATCGATTGCTACGTCCGGATGGCTATTTTGTATGGTCTGCTACTCCAGTTTATCGAGCATTGAAAGAAGAGCAGGAGATATGGAATGGTATTTTATTTTTTGTATATTACAGCTTCTCTAGTTTTAACTTGGTTGAAATGCATGCCAAAAGTAGTGATAATGTGGAATCTGATGAAACTTATTATTCTTGAATGAACAATATTTAAGTAACTAGATGTTATGGCTAATTGTTGAAACTATTATTATTAAAAATAAGTAATGAAAGGAGCCTTGGATTCATGTAATAAATATAATAGAATATGTGCTATAAATTCAGATGTTTAATATGAAAAGAGGAGTGCCACGGATTCTTGTGCTTAACATTAAAAGTAGAGTGCCATGGATTCATGTACTTAATATGGAAAGGGAGTATCGTGGATTTTGCTTCTCCCACTAGCTAAGAGGCAACAGTTTTAATTTTTAAATTCTTTATAATTATTATTTTTAACTATTTTCTAGGTAATTTTTTGTATAAATGCTTATGGAGGCAATGAATAAATACTAGCTACTTCTTTTCTATATTGTATTCAAATAAGGTCTAATTTTACTTCTTTTCTAACATTTATTTTTACATCTTTTTCATTTTTCTCCTCATCATGCTTGATTTTTTTTACTTCCCTTCTAAAAAGTTGACTATCATAAATAGGGAAAATTAGATTAAAGGAGAATTTTTTTTAAATATTGCAGACCTTGTAAGACCTTGTATCATTTGAATAGTTAAAAAAAAAAACTTCAAGTGGTCTCAAGTTATGAATGCCTTTGTGTAAGAAAAGGGGGAAAATCCATCATCTTCTTGATCCTCTAATGGCTCTAACTTCCCAAAAGTTTATACGTTAAGTTGATGCAGATTTCGTGTTCATGTCATACTTATGAAACTTAATGCATATGCCTAACAACATCAAGTCATTTGAGAAGCTATCAAATAAACTCGAAAGTTTAAATTGTTGCGCTCATGTATAAGATAAGACAAAGCTCTTACCAACCGAGTAGGTTAACCTCGCTATCATTGAATATTTCAATATAATAAGTTTTCATTAGTGAGAATTAGATTACTATCAATGTCTCACAATGAATTGTAGTAATGATATATGTTTCTCAAATAATTTGTAGAAAGAGAGGATGTTTAGCATTCTTGTGAGACTCAATAATAAAGTTGACCAAATTTGTATTCAAATCTTGAGCATAAAGAGCCTATCCCTAAATGAGATATTCTCGCTCATTTGAATTGAAATAAGAAGGTATTGTTTTACACGATCAAATTTGAAACATCAACAATGACAAGCATAGTACCCCAAGATAAGGGACTTGTTATCGCCAAATCTCATCAAAAAGAAGGATAAAAGCCTTTACCTATAAGCACTTGTAGTGCTATTATTGTGAGAAAAAAGGCATATTAAAGAGAAATGATAAAAACTCTACAAGCAAAACTCCAAAGTTGTATTGTAAATAAAGAAGGCGAATTGAATAAAGAAAGATTATCTTGTTTAACCAAGAACTTTCAACTTGGAATTGATAATTTAAGGACTTCTTGACTTCTTTAATTCGCTCTCATTCGCTCTCAAAAAAAAAAAAAAATCTTTTGTGTCTTGCTGTCTGGATCAAAATTATATAATTTTTAATTCTTGTACTCTTATGACATTGAATAGGAAATTAGAAAATAAGTTAATTTGCACTCCATATATTCAAATAGGAATTCAACTTGCTAACATATTTAACAAACCTGCTTCCAGAGGCATCTCAAGTAAACTTTAAATGGTAGATCTCTACAATCCAGTGAAGGTTAAGTTTTGATAGTATTAGAATAGCTAACTAAGATATAAAAGGATTAAAAAATTCATGTGATAAATAAGGAGAAAATGCTAAATAAGGTATAAAAGGAGCCACAAATTCACGTGCTAATTAAGGAAAATATGTGCTATGAATTCGTGTGCTTAATATGAAAAAGGAGTGCCATGAATTCATGTACTTAACATGAAAAGAGTATTGTCATGGATTCATGGTGCTTAACATGTCAAAGGGAGTGCTTCAGATTGCTCACTTCCCACTAGTCAAGATAAGAATTTTTGGCCAATCCCCAAATACTGTTTTAATTTTAAATTTATAATAATTAAACAAATTTTTTTTTAAAAAGTAATTTTGTGTATAGATAGCCAGGGGGGAATGAACAAAGCATGCTTTCAAGTCAATGCTTTTCTATACGAACAAAATATAGCTAAATTTTATATTTTGGGTAATTTTAACCTTGTACATTCCTTTTTTTTTCTATTGAGAGTGATTGATGTGGAAGAAAAAAAAGAACTCAGCCTTATTAACAGATGAGAGAGAGAGGGATCATTTTCTTATTCCCCTTCAAACACGTGCAACTTATTTCGAGTTGATTGGATTCCTTCCATTTTTTCATGGACATGGGCTATGATTTAAATCTCCTTGTCTTATGATGTTTTGAATTCATTGTATTCAATCCTAACAGGCACTTCCGCATAAAAAGTATATATTTTTTTTGGCCTAACACGATGTAGTTTGCAGCACCGATCTTTTAATGTATCTGTACTTCATATTTTTATTTCATGGAAATCCCACATTATAACTCTTACCATATTTTTTTCATCAAATTATACGAGGAAAGCTTTTTTTTTAGGGGGAAAGCTGCTTCTGTTAACATCTATTTTTTGATGCCTTGGATCTTTAAGATTTGAAGTACCACGTCATTAATAACGTCTCTAACTTAAACATTTGTGTGGGACTTGATTCCAGCAACGTTTGCTTTGACAAAATCTCTGTGTTGGGAAATGGTAACTAAAACAAGGGATGCCCTTAACGAAGTAGGTTTTGCTATATTCAGAAAACCATCAAACAATGCCTGCTATGACACAAGAAGCCAGAACAGCCCACCGCTCTGCCAGGAATCTGATGATCCAAACGCAGCCTGGTAAGCTTATAATCAAAATGTACTACGATTTCTTCAGTCCTTTCACATTTATTTACCCATTTTATTCTAAAATGATAAAGGAATATTCAACTTCAAGCATGCATACACAAGTTGCCTGTCGATCCCACTCTTCGTGGCTCACATTGGCCCGATAAATGGCCGCAAAGGTTGGAGACACCACCATATTGGCTCAACAGCTCACATGTTGGGGTTTATGGCAAACCTGGCCCTGAGGATTTCCGAGATGATTATAACCATTGGAAAAAAGTAGTTAGTAAATCTTACATTAATGGAATGGGTATCAACTGGTCTAATGTGAGAAATGTTATGGATATGAGATCAGTATATGGAGGGTAAGTGATCTGCCTCACTTTATTTTGAGTTTTTGCATGGATTTTATCCTATAAAAGGGCCCACTTTTAAAGAAGAACATTTCTTTTTATGTGAATAGAAATAAGAATAAATCTTTCATTCTATGTCATGTAAGACCAGCATTAGTAAATCCTTTTTATTTTTAAATTTTTGCAGCTGTGTACAGCTGTGTAATGTGCCATGCTGGATTATAATAAAATAGGGATATTAACTGTTTCCATTATTTTCTTCATGATATTTCCCTTTAGAGAAAAGTGACAAAATGGTCTACAAACTCTTTGCAGGAGGCATTCGAGTCCCAAAGTCTATGGAAGTGTCAATTTAGGACACAGAAATATACAGGCTTAAGTAGTCCCCGCACGGTTAAAAAAATTTCGGGACTAATCTGACATTTTTATAAATTTTGGGATTATAATGGCCCAATGTAAATATTCGAGACTATTTTGGCACTTTATTACTTTATTAGATATGCTGTCGAGCTGGAACTCATTGAAAAGCTTGTTGTGATTAATTTTTAATTTTATCCTTTAACTCATTGATATCTGTTGCTTCGGTTGTTTTTGACAGATTTGCTGCAGCCTTACGGGACATGAAGGTTTGGGTTATGAATGTTGTGTCCATTGATTCACCCGACACCCTTCCTGTCATATTTGAACGTGGGCTCTTTGGCATATATCATGATTGGTGCGAATCATTCAGCACCTATCCTAGAACATACGATCTTCTTCATGCAGATCATCTATTTTCCAGGATCAAGAAGAGGTGAATATTGCTCCTTTTTCTTTTTTTTGGGAAATATACATGCATACCACACAATTTTTATGTATTTGCATAACCAACACCTAAATTTTATATTCATGTTTATAACACTTTGGTTTCATAAAAGGTTTATTGAACTTCTAAAAAGTAAAAATGGTATTTTTGATGTCATATTAAGGGTTTGAGTGCTGTTTATGTAAATATGAAATGATCTTCTGTTTCAGAAGCTTTCAGACGATAAAACTAGATACATACTACTCATTTCTTATGTATTTACATATC
>NW_018164466.1:1183772-1184184 GCF_001263595.1 Phalaenopsis equestris
ATCAGTGAAACTTTTGATGCAGGTCACAAATGGATATTGATCCAGATTCTTCAGGAGCACCGCAATGTTTTTGCCTGGTCCACGACTGAAATGCTTGACATCCTCGTTGACGTGGTTTGTCACAGGGTCAACATCAGTTTAGCCGCCCGACCCGTAACAAAAATTCCAGACGATGACAATGACTTTAGCCAAACCAATTCACGAGGAAGTAAGGAAACTCTTAGAGGTCGGCTACATTTGGAAGGTTTGGTATCCCTTTTAGGTATCCAACGTGGTTATGGTACAAAAGTTTAACGGTAAGTGGAGAGTGCGCGTGGACCTCACAAATTTGAATGCTGCTTGCCCAAAGGACGGCTATCCACTACCCAGGATCAACACTCTGATGGACTCTACGGTAGGATACTCGGTAATG
>NW_018164466.1:1184284-1187242 GCF_001263595.1 Phalaenopsis equestris
TTGATTTTTACGCTAAACGCAGGCCGCCAGTCGACTCATGGCATAAACTGCCCAAACGGACCCTAAGTTTTAATTTAATTTTCACTAAAATTCAACTTAAAATAAAAAAATTATGTTATTTCTCTCTCTCTCTTCACAAAAAGTTGGGCATATTTTCCCATGTTTACCTAATAAGAAGCTTTTTCCAGAAATTTTCTCAGATCAATTATTAGACAGGAGGCTGCCTTTTCAGTCAACTTTTGTTTATTTGAAATGGCCATTTATTTTTGTCGCTTCTTATATGCGCATTAAAAACATGTTATGTGGATGGCCCGCAGGTCGGTTCACCACTTGGAACCACCTGCAGTCCAGATGGCCCATAGCCTAAACAATCAGTAGTCAGGATGTGTTACAACAATTTTGGGGGCGGCGGCAGACTTCCGGCGCGGCGTGATACCGTTATTTTCGGGCGTTTGGGGTGGCGGTACCGCTGCGTCCTGCCGTCATATGCCTGTGTCCCAGCCTTGCCTTCATGATTTTTACCCCTGTGCCCTTTCTTCGTGGTACCCCATCCAAAACAAACACGGCCCGTATTTTCGTCCTCGCAGGCGACGACCATCTCCCCTCTCCTCCTCTTCAACGAAGGTCGTCCTCCTCCTCTCACTCAGTCTGGATTCTCATCCTCGCAACAGAGGTAAGAACGATGTCTTATGAATGCTTTGGATCTGTTTGCTTTATCACAAAATGTATTTTTAGATTCTCAAGTTTTTTGATTAGTGGATTCATGCTACTTAAAGCTATCACATCTTGGCATCCTTTTGTTTTGATGACATTGCTTGATATATATGGTAATATTATTTCCATTAAATCTTATGCTATTGGCTCGCCTCGACTAGACTAGTTGACTTGCGGCTCAGTCAGTTTAAAAAAATATTAATATAAGTAAAATTTAAAATATCTTAAATTTGAAGGTTTTATTTATAAAAAAAATTTAAATATAATATTTTGTATTTTATATTTAACTGATTTGTTATTATTTTTATTTTAACCGTTTATTCTATCTATAATTTTATTATAATATTATTTTAAATTAATAATATATTATTATTGTGATAAACAAGTCAAGTTTAAATGTGTAAACTTTAAGTCAAGTTCGAGCTCAAATTTGACAAAATTAAGCAGAAGATGTTGGAACTCACAAGTCACTCTCAGTCACCCGCTTGATTTTATCACCATTTTCATTAAATAAATTACAAATAAATATATTTTTGACAAACAATTCAGCTTATTTAATAAGGTTATATTTGATGAATAATAAACATTTCTCTATTATATTCATATCTGAACGGAAATGACACCACCGCAAGTCCGCACTCTTTGCATAGCGACAAAATACAAAGGACTAAAAATGCTGCAGTTCTCTGTCAACAAAACAGCAGATTGTTTTATACAAGGAAAATTTGCATCCATGCCACCCAATTCTTATGTATTTGCACTATATTTTAATTTTTTTACATATATGCCATCTTACATATCCATGAAAAAGTGTACTTTATTTTTTTTTTTAATTCAAATAATGATATTTCTTATGTGGTATGAAATTTTGAGTGGTAAAAATGTAAAAAGATTTGTGTTAGATATGTAAATACATAAGAATTAGGTGGTATGTTATACCTACCACCTAAACTTTAAAATACACATTTTCAAGCTTAGGCAAGGTGGCATGTATGTAAATATTGAAGTTTCAGTACTAGATATGTAAATATATAATAACTGAGTGGTATGCATGTAAATCTTGCAATCTTTATTAAAAAATATATAATATTCTTTAATTGATGTAAAAGGAAGAGATTTGATGAATTCTAAGATGAAAAATTTCCTTAAAGAAAACTACCACGTCCGAAAAAGTGAGACTAGAAATTACAACTATTCATCATAATCATAATGCAAAAGACCAATAAAAACAATACCTTCTTAGCACCATTTAGCTGGCCTTTGAAATCAGCCATACATTTACTTGTTAGCCTCTTGGGAGATGGCCATATTGGCGGTCAAGGGCGGCGGATCAATGCCAGAATCAATACAACTTCGGCATTTTCTCTCCACCCATCCCTCCATATTATGATCACCACCACCACCAACAACAAGAAGACGACCCCCGCAAAGTCTAGCGAGCATCCCAGCAAGCACAACAATGATGATGATCGCCGCCAAGATGACCACCAATGTCTCAACAGACCACTTTGCAGAATGGCAAGTTGTCGCCGCGGGCGGCGGCGGCAACGGAGCCGACGGATGATGTTCTGATCTCTCGGAGAGGAAACATAGAAGCATGGTGTTGATGGAAGCAATAAGGAGGGAAGAAGAGTTAGTAGGGTTTAGAGAAATTTTGAAGCTTGAAGGGAGGAGTCAGATGGCTTGTAGTTTAGTGGCCTTTGTTCTCACTACTTTGGAATGGCAGCTTTATGAGCATTTTCATATCTTAAAAGTAAGTTTATGTAATATATCATAAGAAGTGATGTGACAGTGAAGAAATTCCACCTCATGTGCTCTGCTTAGAAAGTATTAGTTTAATAATAGAAGATTTGTATGCATGCCATTTAACTTTTATGTATTTACACTAAAGTTCAAATTAATTTGTAAAATTTCTAATGAAGCATATTAATTGCAATTCTGTATTAGGAAACATTTAATTTTTAAATAGTAAATTAAAGTTCAAATTTAAATGTATTATATCAACTAAGGGTCCGTTTGGGAAAAAATTATTCCATAAGGACGGACAACGCATGCATCTTGCATGTGGTGTCCGATCCTGACCGTAAATCAGATGATCTACGGTCAATATGTATTTCGGTTGGCCTCACTTATTTTTTTTTTTTTAAAAAAATTGAAATAATCTACGGCCAGGATCGGACACTGCTTGCAGAGATGCATGCGGTGTCCGTACTCAATAATTTCTCCAGTTTGGGGCAGGTTATA